>NC_133653.1:152005586-152256387 GCF_009905375.1 Apium graveolens
GCCATATCTCTAAACAGAGAATTCAGATGCTTGTGAATGATAGAATTCTTGATCCATTAGATTTAAGTGACTTTCAAGTATGTGTAGAATGCATTAAAGGAAAATAAACAAACTCGAGAAAGTTAGGTGCCAATAGAGCTAAAAGTGTCTTGGAACTTATTCATACTGATATATGTGGACCATTCCCTACGGCCTCTTGGAACGGTCAATGGTATTTTATCACGTTCATAGATGATTACTCTATGTATGGTTACCTGTACTTTATACAGGAGAAGTCACAAGCTCTGGACGTATTTAAAGAATTTAAAGCTGAAGTTGAACTTCAGCTAAACAATAGTATTAAAGCTGTCAGATCTAATCATGGTGATGAATACTACGGTAGATACGATGGATCAGGGAGGAACGTCCAGGACCCTTTGATAACTTCCTAAAGGAGTGTGGAATTTTATATCAGTACACTATGCCAGGAAAACTAAAAATGAATGGTGTTGCTGAGAGGCAAAACCGTACTCTTAAATATATGGTTAGAAGTATGATAAGTCATTCTTTCTTAAATGAGTCAATTTTGGGAGATGCACTAAAGACTCCAATTTATATCTTTAACCGGGTTCCAACTAAAACAGTGTGATATCCGGATTTTCAGATATTATTATTATTATTTTGAATGATTTTATGTCATTGTTCAAACTGAAGGGAATAAAATTGTGGATATTTGTTCCTGCTTAATGAGTTTGTGTCACTAAATTGCTTAATATGCTAATTGATAGTTAGTGTCAATTTATGTCAGTTATTGTGAAAGTATTTAATTACTTTTAATATTTTCAAAAGTTTGATTTAAAAGCCGATTGTTTTATCGACATCGGTAAATTGAGTTCATTTTACAAGTTGGGGATCGAGTGGATATTTATCCACGTCATAAATATATTTGGTATTTTTTCCAAGTCCGCCCTGGTAGCAGATGAGATGAGAAAATATTTAAAATAGTATTCTACACTATTTTGCTACGTGTTAATTGAATAATTATTTGTTTATTATTTTTTAAAATAATGATGGCCATGATTTAGTATGCGGTAGATGTGTATGTGGTCCCGTATGGACCAGAGTTTTTCGGATACTCGTTACGTGTTTAAAATACAAATATATGAAATTATACGTGATTTGGACGGGGTGTCAAAGTGTGTTTATCACGTGATACCTGTTTTATCTCGTTTTGCGTGCATTTACCCACAAAAATCATATTTATTTTTATAAATAGCGGGAATTTTAAATATTCAATATTTTTGTATTTTTGAATTATTCGTAATGATTGGGAATTTTGACATAATTTTTGTATTTGTTGGATTAAATATTATTCCCGTTATTTATTAATTTTGGGCTAAGTATTTTTATTAAATGATATAACTAGGCCCTAAATAATTTTAGGGGTATTATTTTTGCAACTATAAATTTTCAAATTTATTAAAATTCAGAAAATTATATATATTTATTTATATTTTCAGAAAAATCAGATTATTCTCTCAATTTGGGGGTTTAGGGTTCTTGGTGTTCAAACAATGATTTTGACTTGATCTGTAAAGTAAAAGGGTAGTTTTTGTAATTAGATTGAATCTCATGAAAAGTTCTATCAGATTTCAGCATCAAACCGTTCCAAAAATGGGTAAATTTCCAATTTAAATTTTTAGGGTTTATTGTGACGCACTCAATCTCGGGGTTAGGAAATGGGACCCACACACCATTAAACTAATATAACAACATACATAATAAACCCCGATTAAAAAATAACAGGATCTAAACAGGATTAAGTATGTTAGTCCCTTAACAATATAGCAAGAATTACAGAAGGGGGGTTGAATGGAATTCTTGAACCTTTTTCTTGAAATAAAAATGTTCAACTCGATTATAGATATATTTGTTTTGATTAGCACAATGCGGAATGTAAACTTGAATGAATCAAAACATAAGTAATTAAAAACAAGAGTCTTTAAAAACTTTCTGGTGGATTTAAACAATTCCACCAGAGATATATATATAATATATCGAGAGGACTCTGTGTGCAGAAATGCTCACAGCTGCTTACAAAATGGAACTACTGAGAATACAGGAAATGCTAAAGATTATGCTTACAAAGATTTCTCTGTTTGTGTGTTTCTCAGCTATCTCAGTCATTTTTCTATTTGCTACTCTCTTGGTTTATATATTACCAAGATTACAAAGTCAAAAAGACTGAACAAATATAAAATCTAACAGTCTTGATCTTTGCTGCTTTTCGTCCTCTATTACCCATTAATGGGCTTCCACAGTGTGTTTGTATCCAACTCGACGGCTGTGTGTCAGCTTTCACTGTTCAACTGATGTTTGAATTCTTGATATGATCATCCGTCGACTTTCAGATCATCCGTCGATGACAATTGATCATCCGTCGACTGCTATGTTAAACATCCGTTGATAGTCATTTGATCATCCGTCGAAGGCTTTGTTAATCATCCGTCTATAGCTATTTTGGCACTTGACTTCATTTCACTTATACAGAATTACAAGACATTGCTTATGTACAATTAATCAACCTATTCTGCATATCTAGTTAAAGTCAACATGACTTATATGCTACTACAGATTCTATACAAAGGTGCATACATCACTGTGCTACAAACTTATCATTACATAAGCTACTCACTCGTTGGAATAAGTTAATCATCCGCCAGGACTATAATGAGTTATCCGTCGGGACTATAATTCTTATCCGTCGAGAGCTACATAATTTCACTAAGTAAAATCTACTTAGACATTTTGTTTAAGTGATCATCAAGTACACAACATATTCACAACAATCTCCCCCAATTTATGTCTACTGGAATTGTAGCCATAAATTAAGAGACACTTGATGATTACAAAACATCCTAAACATATATCTTTAAAGATAAGTAGATAAAACTGAAAGTGCTTAAATTTAAACAAAATGTACAAGGTTTGGCTCACAGTCAGTTCAAGATGCTCCTCTAGCCTGAGCAGATTTTTCTAGTTTCTTGAAGGTCTGGATCTTCTTCCAAGCTTTCTGTTGTTTTCTTCAATTTGATTCTGGAGCTGCCTGTGGAATTCTAATTCATCAGATTCGAGAGATCTAGCATTTCTTGCATCTCCAAGAGAGTCTCATTGCTAGAGATACTCAATTGGTCTTCTAGTCTGAAGAATCTTCTCACACCCTTGTCATCCATGAATTCCATCAGCCAGTAGGGCCTTAGATGCACTCTTCTCCCTGTGTATGGGATGATAAGAGTCTTGGGAAGTGCATCTTTGGCTCTAACACTCCTTAGCTCTTCAATCTTCTTCAATACTAATCTTCTTGCAGTTACATTGAACCCAAGTTTTTCTTGAAGGATGAATAAAATTTTGATCAACACAGCTTGGCTTTCTTGAAGTATCCTGTGAAGAGGCCACTGAATCTCCCTTCCTCCTTTGTACTTGAACACCAACCTTTCAGGTAGGTTTCTGTATGCATCAATTGCCCTTACTTCATCCAGCTCCTCCAGATAAAGGTTTAGATCTGAGAATTCTTTGATATCACACAAGTACAAGTAGTCTCCCCTGTTGACCTTGGGTTGAGCTTTGACTACTAACTTAGATTTGAGAGGTGACAGCTTCACTTTCTTGACTGCCCTTAATTTTGTCCTTTTTGGCTTAGTAAGGATTGGCAAGTTGAAATCAGGAATTGGTAAATTATCCCACTCTATTGGCTCATCCTTTGGCACAATAGGCTCTCCATGTATGTTCCTGTAGGGGTCCACCACCCTTATGTCTTCAAATACCACAGAGGGCTTTGATGCTTGAGTTTTAGCTTGAGTGGATTCCTTAGGAAATTGATCTTCCAATTCATTATCAACAACATCCAGTTTCCTTTTTGTTCTTCTAGCCAGTTCTTTCTTTCTTGGGGATTTCTTCTGTTCTTCAATCTTCTTCTTTGATTCAGCAGCTTGAGATGGTTGAGAGGGAATTTGTTGAGAAGAATTCACAGCCTGTAGCTTGGCCAAGATAGCAAACTGTTCTATCTTTTGTTTAGACTTCTTTGCATCTAGAGCAGCTTGCCTCTTTTCCTGCTTCAATCTGGCTTTTTCTTCTTTCTTTGCATGAGCAAATTGTGGATGTCCAGCTACCACACAAATTTCCTTTCCATTTCTGAATATCTTTACAATTCTCTTTCTTGAGGCTGAATCAGCTGGATCTTTGTAGAAGACAATAGATCTTGACAGAAGCTTCTTTTTATCAGGCTTGGGTGTCTCATACACAGTATCCATAGGGTTCTTCAAAGATGACTTTGGATAGTTTACCCTTGGTTTAAGAATTATCTCAGCCTTTGTAGTCTTGATGCAGGAAGATTGTCCTTTCTCCAGATAGTTCATGCTCATCTCATTCACACTGATTGGCTTGACATGAGAGTGATGGATGGCTGACTGAACTGGTTCCTTGACTAATTCAAACTTTTTCTGTATTTCCTCATCAATCTTTTTCCAGTTGATCAGAGTCAACTTTCCTTTATCAGCATCTTTCAAATTTTCTGCTGCTGCATTGATAAGATCTATACCATCTGCAACTGGTGGCTTGGAGATAGTAATTGAAGGTACAATTGCTTTGCTGATTTGAACTAGAAGTGTCTCCCCCTCAGTTGGTCCTTTCTCCTTACTTGATTCTCTCTCCCCCTTTTTGTTATCATCAAGTGGAGGAGTTAGGCCTTGTGCTTTAGCCAGTTGCATAAGAAGATTTGTCTGAGTCTGTTGATTTTGAAAAGTAGAGCCACTGAATTCTCAATAACTTGAACTCTGTTCTCCAGCTTGGCTATCTTCTTGTCAAAATCTGAGTCTCTCCTTAATCTCAGTAATAGATCTTGCATGGTACCATATGGCATTACTGAATCCAGCTTCTCAGAGTTATAGGTCTTCAAGTCAGCTATATCCCTTTTTAATTCATCCATACTGAGATTCTGTCTTAAGTGCTGGATCTTCATTAGATGTAGAGAGTCCAGGTGAGCTTGAAGAACAGCCTTGGTACCAGCATCTGAAGTTTCCTGAAGAGCCTGTTGAATAGCTATTACTTGCTTGACTAAGGACACCTCAAATTGTCCTGGTGTAGATTCCTTTGCCCATGCCCATTCAGGTAAACTTAAAGCAGAACTTGGGCCTTCAGCTCCCCCTAAGTTCATGCTTCCATCCAAGGAACCAGAGTCATCATCATCAGAATTTACTCCAAATTCTTCAGATGGCTCTCCAGCTTGAGAAGGCATCCTGTTAACAGCAACTTTATCTCTTTGAAGAGATTCTGTGGTGTGCACTAAATTCAAAGTCTGATCTGCCCTAAGCAGCCAACAATTGATAGGCTGAAACAGGGTGAGTAAAAGTGTCAGCATCCAAGGAAATGTTATCAATTACAGCTTTGTAATGTTGCTGAAATTGTCTTTCCTTTTCAGCATCATCCACAATCATTGACTCACTAGCAATGGCTGGTTCCATCCTTATTTCCCTATACCTGCCTTTCTCTCTTATTCTCTCTTTTGTTACATCAGGGTCTCACCCTGGCTCCCCACCCTCACACCCTCACCTTCACCTACTAAGGTGGGACTCCTCTCACTCACTTTTGCCAATCCTGAATGAATGGATTGCTGAGATTCACTCTTTTCCTCTCCTTTTTCCTGGGAGCAACCCAGCCTCTCACTCAATGTACTCTCCTCTCTCAGTCCTAAGAGTGATTGTATTACCACTAAGTCTTCTGCACTTGAAATTATTGAAGTTTGAAGTTGTGCAGAGACACTCGACGGATAAGTGATATCCGTCGGGTGAGTGGTAAAGCTATCCGACGGATAACCGCTGTTAAGCTTATCCGTCGGGATACAATCACTACTCGACGGATGAGCAATATCCATCGAGAGAGTAGAAGTGAATGAGGTGGGAAGAGAAACTATTGTAGACTCTGTGTTGATTGAAGTTTTTTGAGGCACATATGTCACAATAGAATCTGAAAGAATTGGCAAGTGAGCCAACAAATCATCTAAAAGATGATGCTCACTTGCACTAGATTTTGGCTTCCCCAACAGAGTTAAAGAAGGGGAATCGGAATTGAAGTGTTTATCATGTCCACTTCCAGTGAGTTAGTTGGTGAGTATAGTGTTTCAGTGGCTTCTATAATGAGAGATTTTGGCTGTGACTCCACATTTATTGGAGCCATATCAAACTGAATTTGAGAAGGTGCAGGGACTGTGTCTTTAGCACTAGTTTGCACTAAGTGTGTGCCCTGTGCATCCCCAGTTGTTTTGGATTTCTTCTTTCTAGTATAAGTTTGGGGTGAGCTTGTGTCCCTAACCCTCTTGGCATGTGCTCTTGGATGAGAGCTTTGTTCAATAGCTACATCCTTTTGGGAGGATGCAGCTAGAAGAGAGCTTTTGTCCTTTTTAAGCACTGCAGTTTGTTGGGAAACTGCAGTGTGGCTAGGCTGGGATTCACTCAACTCTCCAACCTTATCCTTGGGGTTTCTTTGATGTTCACCCCTTCCCTCACCTATCTTACCCTCCTTCACACTCCCCTCTTTGGCTTTGGTATATTTTCAACTGGTACCTTTTGAGAGATACCAGAGGGGGTTTTCTTTGATTTGGATTTGGAAATTGCAGTTGTTTTGGCAGCTTTGGTAGGCAACTGTTTGGTCATTGTCACAGTTGCCATAGCTATGCCTGAAGTCAAAGAAATAGAGGAGATTGGAATAGTTGAGGGTATGGTTGAACTTACCTCACTTACCTGAGGTGTCAGCATTACAGGAAAATAGAACATTGGCACATCCTTGTGATGGTTGGCTCTGTTCAAGTCTGCAAGTCTGCAATGATTCTTCTCTCTTGAACCCAACAAGCCAATTTGTTGTCTGGGTTCTCAAGTACAATCTCTTGACAAAGATGGTTAGCCAAAAGCATAAAAAATCTAGCATAGTAAACATTCTTTCCTCTTTTGGCTAAGTCACCTAGTTTAAAACCTAACTCATACACCACAACGTCACTGAAATTGTAAAATTTGTCTGTAACTAGCATGTATAGCATGTTAAGCATGGAAATGTTCACATAATTAAAATTACTGATTTTTCAGAAAAGACTTTAGTTACAACATCACACAAATAACTCCATTTTTCCTAAGACCTAAGTCTTCTAATCTCACTTAGCTTATTAGTAGGAAGTGCATAATGCATGAAATTAAGCATATTGATCAAATCAGTGTCAGTGTGTGGTGAAGTTACATTATCATCAGGACTCTTGAAACATGCTTTTATCACATCACTATTGATACAAAATTCATTACCTTTGATGGTCAGAGTGATGGTTTTGTCAGTAGAGTTGTAGATTGTTGTTGTCCACATCTCCTCTGTTAGGTCACACACACACTGTAGAGGGGGTGAATACAGTGTATAGTACACTCAAATCGAACTTTAAGATCTTAAGTAACAGAAAACAAACTTTATTGAAACAATAAACTCTGTTACAGTATGGAACTGTTACCTCTCAGTGATGAACAAATATCACGAGAGCTGCTAGGGTTACAAAGAATAATAACTTCGATAATGATAACACTTATAGTGTAAACCCTATGCCTGTGTTTATATACTACACAGTTACAAGATAATCGCTAATTGATATGGAATATAATTCTGCTTTCTAAAATATATCAATCAAATATCTTTTCTTCCAAGTATTCCATTCTTCACGAAATTCCTTCTTCATGCATATCTTCTTATGTTTATCTCGATCTTCTTTCCTTTAATCAGCTACTGTCCTTATCTGATTATCCTTCAGCACTTAAGTTCTGATATATCTTCTGATGATTATCTCCTGATAATATAAGTACTGATATCCTTAAGTCCTGACTTCCAGTATAAGTACTGATCAACAGTTAAGTACTGATTTATCATGTTCACGTAAGATCTGAAAGCTAAATATAAAACATATTAGCCATGACATTATCAAATATATCTAACAATCTCCCCCAACTTGTAAATTAACAAAATATACAAGTTTAACAGATATTTGATGATGTCAAAAACATTAAGTACAAATGCATGAGAAATAGACTAGATAACTACAACTTACAGTCCTTAAAGTTTTTACCAATTTCAACTTCTGATAACAACTTCAATCTGTATAAATATCATAATTTAAGCAGTTGTAGATCTTCGACTTGGCTTCTTCATTTTCTGATCTCTCTGATGTCAGGAGTTGTTCTGAGATAGTTCTTCAACAAACATTTCTCAGCATATCTTAGTTCTCCATCATTCTCCTTTAACACCTTTAAGCTCTGCAGTATCTTCGCCAGTTTGAAGATTGCAGCTCTGAGATCATTAATCTTTGCTTTTCTTAAACTCCTGATCTAGTCTTATGACATAAGCTTTGTCAGATTCAAGATTGAATTCAAGTCCCTTAATACAAGATACGTTCTGATCTTTGCAGTATTAGGCTTCATATCAACAATATCACCATTGTGATCTCTGTACTTTGAACATATATGCTGTCGACTTAACAGAATAAAGCCTTTTCGTATCTCTGAATCTGTTCTTGTTAAGTAGTTTGCAGTAGTCCTCTGGTATTCTGTCTCCACTTGAAGTAAGAAAAGTACATGCTCCAATTCTTCAAAAATACTTCAAAGGAATTGCATTTTGTCTATATGATAAACCCTACCTCTGTCTTGAAATACAACAGGATGTATTCTTTCAAGTAGGTATGGTAAACCATCTGTACAGATTCCAGTTGATTCAATCTCTCATGAGGTTGCTCCAATACCTGGTTCACTCAAGGAAGTTGGATCATTGGTAGTGTTGTGTACTCTTCTGTTCATCAGCACTTCCCAATCAAGTTTTATCTCTATCTTCCTTTCCAGTAACTACTCTTGCTCAAAACCACTTGCAGTAGTCTTCAAAGATTGAGTCTGTTTTGCTTTAGTGAATCCTGGTAGGAGTGTTTTAATTCTATTTTCTGATATCAATTTAACTTGAGCACTGTCAGAGGTTACTTGCTTCTTCTGAATATCAGAACTTACAATTTCTTGACTCTGAACAACTTGAGCCATGTCAGAGGTTGTTTTAAGAACTTTTCTTGTAGTCAGAGCAAGATCATCTTTTCCATCAGTAATTTCTTCTTCCTCAGGATGGTACATAAGGCTTGATAGGTTCACCAACCTTTTCTTTACCCTTGGATCTGGATCTATCTGTGGTTGTGATCTAGCCAAAGTTGCTTCAGTATGTATCCTTTCTTTGATCACAATGCCTTTAGGTTTTGGAAGTAACTTTTTACCAGAAGCTTCAGATTTAGATGTGACTTTCTCTGATTTAAGTCTGGCTTCTTCTTCCTTTAAACTTTCCAAGTCCATCCCTGGATTTTCTTGAAGAAATAATTGTCTTGACATTTCCTCATCAAGATCTAGAAGTTCATCAGAACTTATCCTTTTACCAGCAGCAGAACTTATTCTTTTCCCAGTATCAGAACTTGTTCTGTGACTAGCTTGTCTTGATGTAAACCTTCTACCTTGACTATGACCACTACCCATTCCAGAGGTTCCTTGGTCATCTTTCCATCATCCTTTCCTTGTAGTGTCTTGTTGGTTTTGCATTTGGACTTAATTACCTTCTCCCCCTTTTTGGCATCAGCAGGTAATAAAAGAGAGATAAGTAGTTCCACTGAGGTCTGGATTTCAGTAAGTTGCGATTGCTGAGAAGCTTGATTTGTCAGAATTGATCAATCTGAGCTTGTTGTTTCTCTTGAGTTTTCTCAATATAAGCAACCCATGTCAATGGTAGGTTGGAAGAACTTTTTCTTATCAATTTTCCAAACTTGTTCCTGTTTGATAAAGTTCTCCTGAATCTTGTGTAGCTCTGCATGAGTATTGGAATGAAGACCTTTTAGATGTTTAGTACTCAATGCAGTGACTCAAAGCTGGGTTTTAAAATCATCAGAATTTAACATTTCATCAGCTTTAGTCAAGTGCTCAGCAAGATGTAAAGCATTTGGAACACATGAAACTGAGTTCCATTCCTTAGTCCACTCCTGACCTGCAGGAGTTTCACTCCAAGGTACTGGTGCATCCCTGATAACAAACTCCTTTACCAGTTCAGACTTAGGAAGAGTCGGTGGAGGAGTATGTCCTGAAGGACCTGCTTAATCAGCATCTACAGTTGTAGCAGCTTCACCAGTATCTCCAACATTTGCAGCATCAGAACTTAAAGAAATCAGTATCTTCTGATAAGACAATAGTGTGAGTAGCAATGGAGGCTTCAGCATCCTCTAATTGCTGATCTGATACTAAGTTCTGATCAACAGCCCATATCCTGATGCTCACCTAAAATCTGATCATCAGCATCTTGATGCAGAGAAGGTGTTGTTGATAACTGCTTGGAGTTTGAACAGCATCATAACAGGTGTTGTAGAAGTATTATTGCTGTTGGAGCTTCTAAGAAAAGTATTTTCAGGCACAACCAGGTGCTGAATATCAATTTCAGCACTTGTGCCTGGGTCAACAAGAGACACAGATGGTGAGTTAGCCTTGTCAGATACAGCTTCCTGAGATGGAGTTGATGGAGAAGAAGTGACTGGAGCAAATTCCTTGTCTTGTGAGAACAGAGATTCCTGATCCCCTTCCTTAGCTGCTTCCTCCTCATCATCTGAAACTGGCCTTTGTGCCCTCTGTTTCTTGTACTTCCTTGTTAATTTGGATTCCTTGGGAGTTTCAGGAACTATCATGCGTCTAAGCCTCTTGAGAAGCCTAGAACCCCCAATTGCAGAATCTTTCTGAGAAGTTGCGTTCTCAGCTTCAACCACAACAGGTTCTGAAGAAGGAATCTGTTCCTCAGGATGAATAAGTGCTGACAGAGAATCAGAACTTAAATAAAGCACAATTTAAATGGTCATCAGAATATCAATCAGGATTTATCAACACAAGATAAAATAACTCAGAGACAAAATCTTGAAGTAAAAACAATTTTCATTAATATATCAAGTCAATACATTTATGAAATGGGAAATGACATCAATACTTATACAAGATTTTCCCTAAGCTTCTAATCCTAACGTCAACAGCTTTAGTCCTAGCTAAGAAGCCTGACAAAGCTGATGATGAAGAAGAACAGGAAGAAGACGAGATTAAGTCATCTTCCTCTTCCTATCTTCGACGAACAAGATGGCGAGTCGTATGATTCGCTCTTGCTGACGGATAGCTTCCCGCCTTTCCTCCTCCAATCGCTCCAGATGGCGATGGTAATCCATTATAGAAGAATAGAAGGTGAGTCAGCACCTCCTGTGGGACAGAATCCCAGATCTCCTCAGGAATGGCTGTTACATGCCACTCCTGCTGCCAATCGGCACAACTTAGCTCCATTGTGAAGGTTTTGGTTGTTCAAAAACATGTTGTATCGAACCATTGTGTTTTTGATAGAAGAAGGAGGATAAGTGTGTGAGAAGAATATGATGGAAAGACTGATGTGAAGTGGTTGCTTATATAGGCAAGAGAATGCCAAGAGACGCAAAGATATTTAATGCTGACAGGTAGAATTACTTCTACCTCGTCTCCCTAGACTTTGAAAAAGAATAACAGTCATTGGAAAGAGGAAGCATGGTCTAGACCGCACAAAACACAAGAAACAGTGGTCTGTTCAAGTACAAATACCATTAATCCTAATCACAGTGACTATTAATCTTCCACTTCAACATATTCAAGTACAAACTGAGACTGTTATCAAATTTTATTCAAAGATAAGCCAAGTAAAGGATTAGACTGAGAAATCAGAACTTAGACCTATACCAGAACTTAACAGTCATCAGAACATAATTTCTTAACTCGAAAAAGGAATGCCTATCTTAGTAAATACTCATACAAGTTTTGAGTTATGGACGTCAGTACTTAATCATCAGAACGTGTAACTTAGAAATTGTCCTCAGAATTTGTGCAATAATGACACATTGACTGTTTTATATAAAATAACAAGACCACCACAGAAATTTTCCTCATTCAGATGGAGTGATTAGTGTGTGCATTAAGCTAAAAATAGACAAAGAGTAAAGTTTGATTCACTGCAGTACATCTTAGAAATAAGGCATAACTAAAATTTTGCTAAAGATCTGTCATTGTCCTGAAACCGACTGAAGAATGAGTTTATGCTTGAGTCCACCTCAACTATTTTGTGCTAATTTTATGCATCTTTTGAAATTCTATTTTACAGTGGCTTCTCAGTGTAAGTGAGTCACGACTGTTTATCAGAATTTATGCTATTTTCAGAGTATTTCTCCAGTAATCATAGAGTGTGAAAAGTCACCAAGAAAATATTTTGCTTTTCTGATGCATATTTACTTAATACCAGCAATGCACTTGGGTCGTCCCTTCCACATTTTTACTCTAGATCTCAAAGGAGTACCTGATTTTAATCTTTGATCTTTTTTGCTTTTGCTTTTGATAAGAGAGGTCTATCAGCACTTAGTACATTCAGCAGTTTTACTAGTATCAGAACTTAACAGATGAGAAGCATTATTCTAATTTGTGACTTAGTAATAAGATATACAAAGTGAACTTAACTAAGCTCAGTTATCAGAATTTGCTAGTGTCATAAGTTTTCCACTGAAATAATTACTTCTTCCATGGAATCATTTGTTTATTAAATACTACTAGGTCAGTATCTAGCACAGTTATCCTCATAGGATTGAATAGGTACTAGAACAGACATATCACTTATCAGAGTTTAGAAACATATATCAGACAATAGTCAGTACTTAAAGACATTTATCAATTAAGCACAGAATACACAATGAGATGAATTCTGTAAATACTGAGTATAAAGTCTGATAACACAGAACAAGTCTAAGCAGATTTAGAGAAGGAACCTGAAACCATTCCAAGTTCATTTACCAATCTTGTAAAAGTAGCTTCACATAATGGTTTTGTGAAGATATCTGCCAACTGTTGATTTGTGGGAACAAAATGCAATTCCACTGTACCTTCATCCACATGTTCCCTGATGAAGTGGTACCTGATGCTGATGTGCTTTGTCATTGAGTGTTGAACTGGATTACCTGTCATAGCAATAACACTTTGATTATCACAGTAAATAGGGATTTTGAAATATTTTAACCCATAATCCAGTAACTGATTCTTCATCCAAAGAATCTGTGCACAACAGCTTCCTGCAGCAATATACCCTGCTTCTGCAGTTGATGTGGAAATTGACTTTTGTTTCTTGCTGTACCAAGAAACCAATCTGCCTCCAAGAAATTGGCAGCTTCCACTTGTGCTTTTCCTGTCAATTTTGCAACTTGCAAAATCTGCATCTGAGTAACCTATTAGTTTAAAATCTGATTCTCTAGGATACCATAATCTCAGAGCAGCTGTTCCTTTAAGATACTTAAAGATTCTTTTTACAGCTGTTAAGTGAGGTTCTCTTGGATCTGCTTGAAATCTTGCACAAAGACAGGTAGCATACATGATATCAGGTCTACTAGCAGTTAGATAGAGTAGAGAGCCAATCATACCTCTGTAGTCAGTAATATCTACTGATTTACCGGTATCCTTATCCAGTTTTGTTACAGTGGCCATTGGAGTGGATGCACTTGAACAATCTTGCATTCCAAATTTCTTTAGCAAGTTTCTGGTGTAGTTGGTTTGACAAATAAAAGTGCCTTCCTCATTCTGCTTGACTTGAAGGCCCAGAAAATAGCTAAGTCCCCCCATCATACTCATCTGATATCTTGACTGCATAAGTTTGGCAAACTTCTTGCAAAGTTTGTCATTTGTAGATCCAAAAATGATATCATCAACATAAATATGGACCAGAAGTAAGTCCTTTCCATGGTTGAGGTAGAACAGTGTTTTGTCTATTGTCCCTCTGTTGAATCCACTTTCCAGAAGAAACTGAGCTAAATTCTCATACCATGCTCTAGGAGCTTGCTTAAGTCCATAAAGTGCTTTGTCAAGTCTGTAGACATAATCTGGATGTTTGGTATCTACAAAACCTGGAGGTTGTTCAACATATACCTCTTCCTCCAATTCTCCATTGAGAAAAGCACTTTTCACATCCATTTGAAAGACAGTAAACTTTTGTGAGCAGCATAAGCCAAAAATATCCTTATGGCTTCTAACCTAGCAACTGGTGCAAATGTTTCATTCATAATCAATTCCCTCATGTTGAGAATATCCTTTTGCAACCAGCCTTGCCTTATTCCTTGTAATTATGCCATCACTGTCAGTTTTGTTTCTGAATACCCACTTTGTACCAACAACAGATCTATTCTTTGGTCTTGGTACTAGGGTCCAGACTTTGTTTCTTTCAAATTCATTCAACTCTTCCTGCATTGCTTGCACCCAATCAGCATCTTGAAGAGCTTCTTCCACTTTCTTTGGCTCAGTCTGAGAGAGAAAAGAATTGTAAAGACACTCATTTGAAATACCTGTTCTAGTTCTGACACCTGCATCAGGATTTCCAATTATCAAATCAGGTGTATGTGATTTTGTCCACTTCCATGCAGATGGAAGGTTTTCTCTAGAACCGGATGCTCCCCCATGATCCATGCTATCTTCATTTTCATTTTCTGATGCTCCCCCTGAAACTATGCTTTCTGAGTTGGATTCTTCAGTATTTAGATTTTCAGTACTATCAGAACTTGGCTTATCAGAACTTGACGAATCAGAACTTGAAGAGCCAGATGCTTGTTCGAATGTTTCTTGAGTTGTGGTAGGATTTTGAGTATGCTCCCCCTGCATAGGAACATCTTCATTTAACGTAGTCACCACAGTTTCAATAACATCAGAGTTTAATCCATCAGAGTTTGCAGTATCAGGACTTAGACTGTCAGGATTTTCAGTATCAGAATATGAGTCTTCATTTTCAAATCTCAGCTAATCATGGTCAACGAAATCTTTAAGACCAGTGATCTTCTTGTCATCAAAAGAGACATTGATAGATTCCATGACCACTTTTGTTCTCAAATTATAGACTCTGAAGGCTTTTGTGGAAAGTGGATATCCAACAAAGATTCCTTCATCAGCTTTTAGATCAAACTTTGATAGCTGTTCAGGATGAGTCTTGAGAACAAAACACTTGCATCCAAATACATGAAAATATTTCAGATTTGGCTTCTTTTTCTTCACCATCTCATATGGTGTTTTTCCATGCTTGTTAATGAGTGTTGCATTTTGAGTAAAACAAGCAGTTTGCACAGCTTCAGCCCAGAAATAGGTTGGAAGCTTTGCTTCTTCAAGCATTGTACGTGCAGCTTCAACAAGAGTTCTATTCTTCCTTTCAACAACTCCATTTTACTGTGGAGTTCCAGGAGCAGAAAATTCCTGCTTTATTCCATGGCTTTTGCAGAACTCTTCCATTATCAAATTCTTGAACTCAGTGCCATTATCACTCCTTAAAATTTTCACAGAATCTTTGACCATTTTATCCAGCTGTTTGACATGATCAATCAAGATAGATGCAGTTTCACTTTTTGTGTGCAAGAAATACACCCATGTGTATCTGGTGAACTCATCCACTATGACCAACGCATACTTCTTCTTTGCAATAGACATGACATTTACTGGACCAAATAGATCAACATGTATGAGATGATAAGGCTCAAGAATTGATGATTCAGTCTTGCTCTTGAATGAAGATTTTCTTTGTTTGGCTTTCTGACATGAATCACAAAGACCATCAGGAGCAAATACTGTGTTTGGCAATCCTCTCACAAGATCTTTCTTGACAAGTTCATTTATATTGTTGAAATTTAAATGAGAGAGTTTCTTATGCCAATTGCAGCTTTTTTCAATTGATGCTCTACTTAACGGACAGATTGCAGAGCCATCAGTACTTGTTGAAAGCTTAGCTTCATAAATGTTACCACGTCTGTATCCTTTCAGAACAACTTTGCCTTTAGATTTACTCACAACGTCACAGTGTTCTTCAAAGAAATCAACATGATAACCTCTGTCACAGATTTGACTTATACTCAGTAGGTTGTGTTTAAGTCCTGAGACCAGAGCTACTTTTTTAATGATGACATTCCCAAGATTGATATTGCCATATCCCAATGTTTTTCCAATGTTGCCATCTCCATAAGAAACACTTGGGCCAGCTTTCTCCACAAAGTCTGATAGCAGGGCCTTATTTCCAGTC
Source organism: Apium graveolens (assembly GCF_009905375.1). NCBI lineage: Eukaryota > Viridiplantae > Streptophyta > Magnoliopsida > Apiales > Apiaceae > Apium > Apium graveolens. The sequence continues at coordinate 152,021,736 of NC_133653.1, forward strand.
ATATGTCCTGAACATCCACTGTCCAGAACTAGAATATTTTTCCTGTTGCCCTGCAATCACAAATACCACTAATTATTAGTTTTAAGGACCCAGACTTGCTTGGATCCTTTGGCCTTATTAAGTTTGTTAACATTTGCAGCGGATTTAGCATCAGAGTTTATGTTAACATTTTTCTTATCAGAATTTACATTATCAGACTTTGAATCAGAATTTACACTAGAAGGAACAATGGAAACTTTCTTCAAAGAAGGTTTTATTTGATAATAATCATAGTACAAACTATGATATTCCTTACAAGTATAAATGGAATGCCATAAACTACCACAATGAAAACAAGGATTTTGTGGTTTGTATCTAACTAACTGACTCTTAACTCCTGATTTTGAAGGTAAGGAGTTAATATTCTTATTTTTCCTGCAAAAAAAGCCAGATGGTTAGAACTTCCGCAGTTATGACATGTTTTCCTAGGAGCATCAGGAACAGGTTTATAATCATTGCTTTTATTCACACCTTCCTTTCCATTCCTATTTTTCCTAGGTGATTTTACCTTGTTTGCATTCTTGACATCTTTCAGCTTATGCTTAAGCTGCTTCTTTGTCATTAAGCCTATGTTTACTTCAGCTGTCTTTTCCTGTTTTAGTTTGTCAGAAGTTAATTCCTCTTTAACTTCTGATTTCTCATTATCAGACTTTACAGTTACAAACTTAACAGGTTTTAACTTTGGCTTTTGCTTAACAACAGACTTAATTTCTTCAGTTCCTTTATCATTCTTATTCTCTCCATAACCTAAGCCCTCTTTCCAATTTTCACTACTTAGCAAATTTTGAGTTGTTCTGCCAGAGTTAGTCCAAGTCCTGATTATCTCTCTTTCCTTTTCTAACTCAGTTTTTAGAGATTCATTCATTTTTAGCACTTCATCCCTAACATAAAAAGCATCATCTCTATCCTTCTGAGTTTGATGGAATATAACTAACTCTTTTTCTAAGAAATCATTTCTTTTCTTAAAAGCAAGATTTTCAGAAGTTAATCTTTCACATGTTAAAGTTTGATCTCTATAACTAACAAACATGGTTTTAAGATATCTTCTCAACTCATTTATATCATCAGTATGAAAAGCATAAGTAGTCTGAGGTACCTTTGTTTCAGCAGCTTCAGAACTGCTCTCAGCACTTTCTTTATCAGCATTTGCCATCAATGCATAATTCTCCTCACTTTCAGAGTCTGAAGTGTCTGTCCAGCTTTTCTTCTTTGTGACAAGAGCCTTGCCTCTGTCACCCTTTACCTTCTTGCAGTCAGGAGATATGTGGCCTTTCTCACCACAGTTATAGCATTTAACATTGGTGTAATCTCCTCTGTCAGACTTTCCTCCTCTGCCTTCAGATCTTCTGAAATTCTTCTTATCAGAACTTATGCTTTTTCTGGAAAACTTCTTTCCCTTCCTGAACTTCCTGTATGCAATCTTGGTGATTCCTTTCACCATAAGAGCACACAGCTTCATCATCTCCTCATCAGCATCGGTCTCAGGCAAGCTTTCAGAATCTGAGTTATCATCACTCTCGGAACTTGATGACTCAGTATCAGACTTTATGAAAAGAGCTTTACCCTTGTCTTTCTTTGAGGAAGCTGCCTTGGGGAATTCTTCTTCAGCCTTAAGAGCGACTGTCCTTGACTTTCCTTCTTTCCTCTTGCTTCTTTGTTCCATCTCCAGCTCATGAGTCTTGAGCATTCCATAGATTTCGTCAAGAGTTGTTTCATCAAGATTGTAGTTATCTCTTATTGTCGTTGCCTTCAAATCCCAGCTTTCAGGAAGAGCTAACAGGAACTTAAGGTTTGAATCTTCAAGATCATACTCTTTATCAACCAATGACAAATCATTCAAAAGTTTGACAAATCTATCATATAAATCATTCAATGACTCATTAGTCTTTGAGTCAAAGTGTTCATACTCTTGAGTGAGTATTGTCTTCCTGTTCTTCTTAATTGTGTCAGTTCCCTGACACCTTGTTTCCAGAGCATCCCATATCTCCTTAGCAGTCTTGCAGTTGATTACCCTGTTTGACATTACATTATCAATGGCACTATGCAGTAAGTGTCATACCTTAGCATCCTTAGCAATTGATGCTATGTCTTCAGCAGTATAATCACTCTTCTCCTTTGGTACGGTCATTGCTGCTTCACCTGCAACTTCCATATGGGATATTTAGATGGTCTCAGTATGGGGACTCTGATGGTCTCATACCGACTCTGAATTAGTGTCTTTGGTGGTTCCTCAGTTGTGGTAGGCTTAGTTGGAGTTTCTGTGTCCGACATGATTGTGTTTGGATCTTTAACTGTATGTAAGTTAACAGATAGGCTCTGATACCAATTGTTAGGTCACACACACACTGTAGAGGGGGTGAATACAGTGTATAGTACACTCAAATCGAACTTTAAGATCTTAAGTAACAGAAAACAAACTTTATTGAAACAATAAACTCTGTTACAGTATGGAACTGTTACCTCTCAGTGATGAACAAATATCACGAGAGCTGCTAGGGTTACAAAGAATAATAACTTCGATAATGATAACACTTATAGTGTAAACCCTATGCCTGTGTTTATATACTACACAGTTACAAGATAATCGCTAATTGATATGGAATATAATTCTGCTTCCTAAAATATATCAATCAGATATCTTTTCTTCCAAGTATTCCATTCTTCACGGAATTCCTTCTTCATGCATATCTCTTCTTATGTTTATCTCGATCTTCTTTCCTTTAATCAGCTACTGTCCTTATCTGATTGTCCTTCAGCACTTAAGTTCTGATATCTATCTTCTGATGATTATCTCCTGATAATATAAGTACTGATATCCTTAAGTCCTGACTTCCAGTATAAGTACTGATCAACAGTTAAGTACTGATTTATCCTGTTCACGTAAGATCTGAAAGCTAAACATAAAACATATTAGCCATGACATTATCAAATATATCTAACATCCTCAACAACTTCACAATAAATTGTGGGTGATTCCAGCATGACAAAACTTAACTTGTAGTTCTTCACGAAGTCCATCATCTTGTGATAGTCCTCTGATTGCTGAATACCCTTATTGACCAAAGCAGTGAAGTTGTTCTTCTCATAGATGAACCCAGTCTGTGACATGATCTTTACTACGGGTGCCATTGTTAGAGAAGAAAAGCTTGAAGAGAAAGAGGATTTTTGCTTGAGAGAGAATGAAATAAACACAAGTTGAATTTGAGAATGATAAAAGAAAATGATTAGAATGAAATAAGCTTTTATACTTTGCACAAAAACAACGGATAAAAATAATAAAGAGAAGTAAATTATCCAATAGAAATTGCCTAAATTAGCCATTTTAAAAATAAACTGTAAAAATTCCACCCATTATCCGTTGTGTAATGCTTACAAACTGTAAGTATACTCGATGGATAACGTTCATAGGAATTAACGGTTAAGATTTAGACACTTCGACGGATGAGGATAAACTGTTATCCGTCGAGTTTTAAAAGATTCCTAGAAAAATAATTGATTTCTATTATTTACAATTTGTATATCGACGGATGACTCAACCCGATGGATGATGGTCATCCGTCGAAATGTAAATTTTGACTTAGCCAAAATTTCATTCAAGACTAAAAATCAGCTAAATTTTTGGCTACTTTTCAACTTGCAAAATAATTCAGATAAATTCAAGAGTAATTAAGCATACCTAACTCACTTACCAACCTAGAAAAGGTGGATTCATCCAGTGGATTGGTAAAAATATCTGCAAGTTGCTTCTCACTTGGAACAAAATGTAACTCTACAGTACCATTCATTACATGTTCCCTTATGAAATGGTACTTGATGTCTATGTGCTTTGTCCTTGAATGTTGCACTGGATTTTCAGTGATGGCAATTGCACTTGTATTGTCACATAAAATAGGAATCCTTTCAACTTGCAAACCATAGTCTAGCAATTGATTTTTCATCCATAAAATTTGTGCACAACAACTGCCTAGCAGCAATATATTCAGCTTCATCTGTAGAGGTAGAAACTGAATTTTGCTTTTTACTGAACCAGGACACAAGCTTGTCTCCTAAAAATTGACAGGTTCCTGTTGTGCTTTTTCTATCAATTCTGCAACCTGCATAATCTGCATCTGAACAACCAGTTAGATCAAAACCAGAATCTGTAGGATACCAAATGCCAAGTTTTGGTGTTTCTTTGAGATATCTGAAAATTCTCTTAATAGCTATCAAGTGAGACTCTCTAGGATCAGCATGAAATCTAGCACACAAACATGTAGCAAACATTATATCTGGCCTACTAGCTGTTAAGTATAGAAGTGAGGCCAACCATGCCTCTATAGCTTGAAATATCCACATAACTTTTCAGTAGTGTTTAGTTCAAGCTTAGTTGCAGTAGCCATGAGAGTTTTTGCAGATGTGCAATCCATTAGATCAAACTTCTTTAAAAGGTCAAAAATATATTTAGTTTGACTAATGAATATTCCATCACTGACTTGCTTAACTTGTAAACCAAGAAAGTAAGTTAGTTCTCCCATCATACTCATTTCATACTTACTTTGCATCAGTTTGGCAAACTTTTTACAAAGTTTCTCATCTGTAGATCCAAAAATAATATCATCTACATAAATTTGAACAAGTATGCTAGAGCCATTAACATTTCTCAAAAATAAAGTTTTATCTACAGTACCTCTTGTGAAGTGATTTTCCAAAAGGAACTTTGATGAAGTGTCATACCAGGCTCTAGGTGCTTGCTTCAGTCCATAAAGTGCTTTCAGTAGATAATAGACATACTCTGGAAAATTTGGATCTTCAAAGCCAGGAGGTTGACTAACATACACTTCTTCCTCCAAATCTCCATTCAGAAAGGCACTTTTGACATCCATTTGATAGACCTTGAAATTGGCATGGGCTGCATAGGCTAAGAAGATTCTGATGGCTTCAAGTCTTGCAACAGGAGCAAATGTTTCATCAAAATCTATTCCTTCTTGCTGGCAATAGCCTTTAGCAACCAATCTTGCTTTGTTCCTTACTATTATGCCATTTTCATCCATCTTGTTTCTGAATACCCATTTGGTGTCTATTGGATTCTTTCCTTTAGGCTTGGGTACCAGCTTCCATACTTTATTCCTTTCAAATTGGTTTAGCTCCTCCTGCATAGCTAAAATCCAATCAGGATCTAACAAGGCTTCTTCTACCTTCTTTGGTTCTTCCTTTGACAGAAAGCTATTGTATAGACATTCTTCTTGAGTTGCTCTCCTGGTTTGAACTCTGGAAGAAACATCACCAATAATCAGTTCAAAGGGGTGATATTTTGTCCATTTCCTTGGTTGAGGTAGATTAGCCCTAGATGAAGAGACCTCAATGTTGTCTTGATGTGTGTTTGAGTTTTGATTGCTAGAAACTCCCCCTGAGTTTGTGGATCTTTGATTTGAGATAGGGGTACTTTCTATGGGAGATCTGCCTTGACTTCCTGCTCCTTTTGATAACCCGACGGATGGTGAATTTTGAGTACCGACGGATGAGGTAGGTTGTCTTCCGACGGATAATACAGATTGCCTTCCGACGGATGAAGCATTATGTAACTCGACGGATGTTGAGTTTTGTGCTTCATTTGTGGTAGATTTGTCTGCATTATCCTTAGACACTGTTTCTTGATCACTCTCATCATCACTTTCATCACTGACCATCTCAACATTGTCGAATTTGAGGCTCTCATGGTAATCTCCATCTTTTAGTCCTTCAATCTTTTTATCATTAAACATAACATGTATAGATTCAACAATAATGTTGGTTCTTAGATTGTAGACTCTATATGCTTTACCAACAGCATATCCAACAAAAATTCCTTCATCTGCTTTAGCATCAAACTTCCCATTTTGATCAGTTTGATTTCTCATAATATAGCATTTACAGCCAAAGACATGAAGAAAGTTTAGAGTTAGCTTCTTGTTCTTGAATAATTGATAAGGTGTCATGCATCTTGCTTGATTAATCAGAGAGATGTTCTGAGTGTAGCATGCAGTGTTTACAGCTTCAGCCCAGAAATATGTTGGTAATTTTGATTCTTCAAGCATTGTCCTTGTAGCTTCAATAAGAGATCTATTCTTTCTTTCCACTACTCCATTCTGTTGTGGAGTCCTTGCTGCTGAAAACTCATGCAAGATCCCATTTTCCTCACAAAATGCTCTCATGACATAGTTCTTGAACTCAGTTCCATTATCACTCCTGATTCTTCTAACTTTGAAATCAGGATGATTGTTAACTTGCCTTATGTGACTGATGATGATTTCACTAGCTTCATATTTAGACTTTAGGAAATATGTCCAAGAGAACTTTGAGAAATCATCTACAATTACTAGGCAAAATCTTTTCTTAGAAATTGACAATACATTGACTGGTCCAAACAAATCCATGTGAAGCAGTTGCAGAGGCTCTTCAATTGCTGAATCAAGTTTCTTCCTGAATGATGCTTTAATCTGCTTCCCTTTTTGGCAGGCATCACACAGTCCATCCTTTGTAAACTCCACTAGAGGAATGCCTCTAACTAGCTCTTTCCTTACCAGCTCATTCATAGTCTTGAAGTTTAAATGAGATAGCTTCTTGTGCCATAGCCAACTTTCATCTTGACTTGATTTGCTGAGAAGACAAGTTACAGATTCTGCTTTAGTTGAGTTGAAGTCAGCTAGATACACATTTCCTCTTCTCACACCAGTGAGAACCACTTTGTTGTTTTGATTATTGGTCATAACACAGGCTTCTTTATTGAAGGTTACTGAGTTGCCTTTGTCACAAAGCTGGCTGATACTCAACAGATTGTGTCTGAGACCATCCATTAAGGCAACCTCTTCAATGATGACATTGTCCTTTGAAATCAAGCCATATCCCACAGTGTAACCTTTGCTGTCATCTCCAAAAGTGATACTTGGGCCAGGTCTCTCTTCGAACTCTGTGAGCAGGGTAGAATCACCAGTCATGTGTCTTGAACAGCCACTATCCAAGTACCAAAGATTCTTTTTGTTTCCCTGCACACATCAAAATCAAATCAAGTTGATTTTGGTACCCAAGTTTCCTTGGGTCCTGCCTTGTTAGCTTTCTTCCTCTGTTTCTTAGGTTTTAACTCATTTGACTTAGGAATTTCAGATTCTTCCTTAGTCATTTGGGTTGGGCCTTTAAAACCACTAGATGCAACAGAATTATCATGCATGTTATGGCTAACAGGAAATGGCATGCTTGGTGCAAACATGTTATTCCAGTAAGGCATGCTAAATGGCATTTGAGGCATATTGTATGCAGCATAATATGGATTAGGTGCAAATGGCATATTAGTAAACTGTGCATTCATATTCTGTGTAGGCATAGCATTAACAGGCATGGGAGGCATGACATTTATGTTAGGAAATTGAGGTTGATCAGACATGGGAGATTTACAATTAACAGACAAATGATTTACACTACCACACTTGACACAGATCTTTCTAGGAGCATATTTATTAGGTGTGTAGTTATTGTGTTTGTTAATCCCTACTTTACCATTCCTATTGTTTTTCTTTTTAGTCTCTATTTTTACCTCTATTTTCTCAAGTCTGTCACTTAACTGTTTGACAGTCATGTGACCGACATTACCCTTTTTCCCTTTCTTAGCTTGACTTGATTCTCCTGAAACAAAATTCTTGGAAACAGACCCATACTTATCATTTAGCTTGGTTAATTTGGCTTTGCGGATGGGTTTGCTTACAGCCGACGGATGAGGATTTTTATCATTAGACGGATAACACTTTTTGTTATCCAACGGATAGTCCTCATCATCCGTCGAGTCTACATCTGTTAGCAACCCATCTACCAAAATAGGTTCTAGTTTCTCCTTATTCTTTTTCCAGGCTTCATCACAAAAGGACTCAATTCCTTGAACCTTGGTGATTTGAGCATGAACATCTCTGGATGTTTTCCATGCTTTAATCACCTCTTGTTCACGATCGAGCTGCTTCTTTAAAATTTCTTCCTTTTTCAAGGACTCAGTTAATTCCTCCTTAGCAATCCTACACTCAATTTTTAGTTTCTCAAACTCAACAAACTGAGACTCAAGCACATTATTCCTCTCACTCAAAAACAAGTTGTTTTCTTTGATTTTAGCATTTTCTTTAGTGAGGGACTTAAGTGTAACACGCAAATGATACAATTCTGTAGACATGTCATTTATGGTATCATTACACTCAGCTTTAGATAAATGTGCAAGGTTTGTAGTGATTACCTGATTGCTTGAGGAACTTGTCTCTGTTTCATCAGACTTGGCCATTGGGGCTAGATTGACATAACTGACATCTTCATCTTCATCCAAGCCATCAGTTGCCCAGTCATTCTCTTGTGTAATAAAAGCCCTTTCCTTTTGTTTGAGTAGATCAAAGTATTTTTGCTTGTAATCTACAGACTCAAATCTTTTCTTACTGGAATCTGACTTTCTACACTCATTTGCAAAATGCCCTGCCAAGCCACATTTGAAACACTTGAATTTTGATTTATCCACCATGTTTCTATTTGGCTTGGCAGCTCCAAAGTTCTTCTTAAACTTGAGCTTGGCAAATCTTCTTGAAAGGAATGCTAGGTGCTCATCAATGTCCTCCATGTCATCTTGGCTCAATGAATCTTCATTTTCTGCAGCTAGCCCCTTACCCTTGCTTTCACAGACCTTTGAAGTTGATTCCACAGCTTCCATCTTCACTTCCTTCTCCTTTTCCAGATCAGCAACTAGTGCAATGGATCCTCCTTTCTTCTTTCCTCTCTCCATTCTTTCATCCTGCTCTATCTCAAGCTCATAGGTCTTCAGAATGCCATACAGTCTTTCCAAAGTAAACTCCTTATAATCTTGTGAGTTTCTCAATGAGACTGTCATTGGTTTCCATTCCTTTGGAAGACATCTGAGAAATTTCAGATTGGAATCTTTAGTCTGATAGACTCTTCCATGCAACTAAAGAGCATTTAGTAGTTTCTGGAATCTACTAAAAATGTCAGTGAGTGATTCACTTTCCTCATTGTGAAAATGCTCATATTGCTGAATCAGGAGCTGCATTTTATTTTCTCTTACTTGCTCGGTACCATCACAGATTATCTATATTATATCCCAAACTTCCTTGGCAGTCTTGCAGTTGATGATGTTATCAAACATGTCTGCATCCACACCATTGAACTGAATGTTCATGGCCTTTTTATCTTTCCTGACTTGTTCAATGTCAGGATCAGACCATTTATGCCTTGGCTTTGGAACAGATGGCTCATTTCATGTTGCAACTCTCATTGGAACATGAGGGCCTCTTTCTATGCAGTCCACATAGGCCTCATCTTGAGAAAGCATATGAAGATGCATCTTTACCTTCCAATGATGGTAATTATCTTTATCAAGAAAAGGAATCTTGACTCCAACATCTTTCTTGTTCATCTTGCTGAATTGTTTTGATCTTTAAACTCTTTGTAGATTAAGAGCTTGCTCTGATACCAATTGTTAGTCCCTTAACAATATAGCAAGAATTACAGAAGGGGGGTTGAATGGAATTCTTGAACCTTTTTCTTGAAATAAAAAATGTTCAACTCGATTATAGATATATTTGTTTTGATTAGCACAATGCGGAATGTAAACTTGAATGAATCAAAACATAAGTAATTAAAAACAAGAGTCTTTAAAAACTTTCTGGTGGATTTAAACAATTCCACCAGAGATATATATATAATATATCGAGAGGACTCTGTGTGCAGAAATGCTCACAGCTGCTTACAAAATGGAACTACTGAGAATACAGGAAATGTTAAAGATTATGCTTACAAAGATTTCTCTGTTTGTGTGTTTCTCAGCTATCTCAGTCATTTTTCTATTTGCTACTCTCTTGGTTTATATATTACCAAGATTACAAAGTCAAAAAGACTGAACAAATATAAAATCTAATAGTCTTGATCTTTGCTGCTTTTCGTCCTCTATTACCCAGTTAATGGGCTTCCACAGTGTGTTTGTATCCAACTCGACGGCTGTGTGTCAGCTTTCACTGTTCAACTGATGTTTGAATTCTTGATATGATCATCCGTCGACTTTCAGATCATCCGTCGATGACATGATTGATCATCCGTCGACTGCTATGTTAAACATCAGTTGATAGTCATTTGATCATCCGTCGAAGGCTTTGTTAATCATCCGTCGGTAGCTATTTTGGCACTTGACTTCATTTCACTTATACAGAATTACAAGACATTGCTTATGTACAATTAATCAACCTATTCTGCATATCTAGTTAAAGTCAACATGACTTATATGCTACTACAGATTATATACAAAGGTGCATACATCACTGTGCTACAAACTTATTATTACATAAGCTACTCACTCGATGGATAATAATTTAATCATCCATCGGGACTATAATGAGTTATCCGTCGGGACTATAATTCTTATCCGTCGAGAGCTACATAGTTTCACTAAGTAAAATCTACTTAGACATTTTGTTTAAGTGGTCATCAAGTACACAACGTACTCACAACACACATCATGGTATGCCTGACTGGATGGTGATCACTGGTTTCTATAATGGTTTGGGGGCCCAATCTCGGCCAATGCTCGATGCAGCAGCTGGAGGCGCCTTGTGGGCCAAAAGCTATACTGAGGCTTATAATCTTATTGAAACTATGGCTGCAAATGAGCATCAAAACCTAACTCAAAGGATGATGCCTGGGAAGGTAGCAGGTATTCTGGAAGTTGATGCAGCTACAGCTATTGTAGCGCAGCTCCAAGCGCTGTCTTTGAAGGTCGATTCTTTAGCCACCTATGGAGTCAATTAGATAGCTATGGTCTGTGTGCTTTGTGCAGGTTCTCATGCTACGGATCAGTGTTCTCTTATGAATGAATCTGTTCAATATGTGAACAATTATCAGCGACCGCAGCAGCCTGTGCCAGCTACCTATCATCCTAACAACAGAAATCATCCCAATTTCAGTTGGAGCAATACTCAGAATGCTATTCAGCAACCATATCAGCAAGGCGTGAGTAAACAGTTTAATCCACCTGGATTCTAGCAACCACAGCTTATGCTCAAAGGCAATCATATCCTCAACAAGGAGGGCTGCTCCACCTTCTAGTGCTGATTTTGAGGAACTCAAGCTGTTGTGCAAAAGTCAGGCTGTTTCTATCAAGACCTTGGAAAATCAAATCGGTCAAATAGCCAATGCAGTGCTCAACCATCAACCTAGCATACTTCTCAGTGATACTAAAGTGCCAGGTAGGAAGGAAGCTAAAGAGCAAGTCAAGGCCATTACCTTAAGGTCTGGAAAAGTTGATGATGCTGAAAAAGCGAAAGACGGAGAAGCTGAAGTTGTTGATGAAGAAGAGAAGCAAAAGGAGAAAGTGGCGGAACCAAGGAAGACTACTGTTAAACACACTCTGCCTAAGGGTAATACAGGGGAGAAACAGCTCTATCCTCCACCACCTTTCCCTAAGAGATTACAACAACAAAAGCTGGATAAGCAGTTCGGTAAGTTTCTGGAGGTGTTCAAGAAACTTCACATCAACATACCTTTTGCTGAGGCTCTGGAGCAAATGCCTAGTTATGCAAAATTCATGAAGAGTATTCTTTCAAGAAAGGTGAAACTGGATGACCTTGAGTCCGTTGCTCTAACGGAAGAGTGCAGTGTTGTGCTGCAACAAAAATTACCACCAAAGCTTAAAGATCCAGGTAGCTTCACCATTCCTTGCACCATTGGCAAGTTGTCTTTCGATAAATGCCTGTGCGATTTGGGAGCAAGCATCAATTTGATGCCGTTGTCTATCTTCAAAAAGTTGAATTTGCCTGATCCAAAGCCTATATAAATGTCTCTATAATTGGCTGATCATTCTATTACATACCCACGAGGCATAGTGGAGGATGTGTTAGTAAAGGTGGATAAGCTCTTCTTCCCTACAGACTTTATCATTTTGGTTTTCGAGGAAGATAAGAAGATTCTCATAATCTTGGGAAGACCTTTCTTGGCTACAGGCCGTACCTTGATAGATGTGCAGAAAGGTGAACTTACTATGAGGGTGCAGGATCAGGATGTGATATTCAATGTATTCAAGGTGATGAAATTCCCTACAGAAGATGAGGAGTGCTTAAAGGTGGATTTGATTGATTCTGCGGTCACTTCAGAACTTGATCATATGCTAATGTCGGATGCCTTAGAAAAGACCTTAGTGGAGGAGTTTGACAGTGACGATGAGGATAGCAATGAGCAACTCCAAAATCTAAATATTTCTCCTTGGAGGCGAAAGCTAGACATGCCATTTGAATCTCTTGGTACTTCTGATCTTAAGAATGCTGAAGGAAAGCTCAAACCATCTATTGAGGAAGCATCTACTTTGGAGCTTAAACCATTGCCTGAACACTTGAGGTTTGCCTTTTTAGGTGATGCATCTACTTTACCTGTTATTATTACATCTGACCTTTTAGGTAGTGAGGAGGACAAGCTCTTGAGGATCTTGAGAGAATTCAAATCGGCTATCGGATGGACTCTAGCAGATATCAAAGGGATCAGCCCTTCGTACTTCATGCATAAAATTCTTCTAGAGGAAGGTAGTAAGCCGACTGTTGAGCAACAACGATGACTTAATCCTATCATGAAAGAAATGGTGAAGAAAGAAATTCTGAAGTGGCTGGATGCAGGAATCATATATCCTATTTCTGACAGTTCTTGGGTGAGCCCCGTGCAATGTGTACCTAAGAAAGGAGGTATTACTGTGGTAGCAAATGAGAAGAATGAGCTCATCCCCACTCGAACAGTCACAGGATGGAGGGTATGCATGGATTACAGAAAGTTGAACAAAGCCACGAGAAAGGATTACTTCCCTATTCCATTTATTGATCAGATGCTTGACAGGTTGGTCGGTCATGAGTATTATTGTATTCTGGATGGCTATTCGGGGTATAATCAGATTTGCATTGCACCAGAAGATCAAGAAAAGACTACCTTCACTTGTCCATTCGGCACGTTTGCTTTTCGCAGAGTATCGTTTGGCTTATGTGGTGCACCAACCACTTTTCAGAGATGTATGATGGCTATATTCTCTGATATGATTGGAAACAATTTCGAAGTGTTCATGGATGACTTCTCCATCTTTGGACATTCGTATGATGAATGTTTGAATAATCTTCGTTCGGTGCTCAAAAGGTGTGTGGAAACTAATTTGGTGCTCAATTGGGAAAAATGTCACTTTATGGTGCGTGAAGGCATTATTCTTGGGCATAAGGTCTCTAGCAAGGGTCTTGAGGTGGACAAAGCCAAAGTGGGAGTCATTGAAAATCTTCCACCACCTATTTCTGTGAAAGGAATCCGTAGTTTTCTTGGTCATGCGGGTTTTTATAGGCGTTTCATCAAGGACTTCTCGAAGATATCTAAGCCATTGTGCAACTTGCTCGAGAAAGATATGCCTTTCAAATTTGATGATGAATGTTTGGCAGCATTCGAGACTCTCAAGAAGAGTTTGGTAACTGTACCAATTATTACGACACCTGATTGGACAGAGCCTTTTGAGATGATGTGTGATGCGAGTGATTATGTGGTGGGAGCAGTTCTTGGGCAGCGCAAGAATAATCTTTTTCATGTGGTCTACTATGCTAGTAAGACTCTAAATGGAGCTCAAATGAACTACACCACTACTGAGAAGGAGCTCTTGGCTATAGTCTTTGGTTTTGAAATATTTCGATCTTATCTGCTTGGGGATAAAGGAATTTGAGTTAGAGATCAAGGATCGAAAAGGTACTGAGATTCAAGTAGATGACCATCTCTCTAGATTGGAGAATCCCGATTCTACTTCACATGATAAGACATTGATCAACAAATCTTTTCCGGATGAGCAGTTGTTCGCAGTTCAGGAGGAAGAGCCATGGTTCGCAGATATTGTGAACTATATTGTAAGCAATATAATGCCTCCTAATATGAATGCAGCTCAAAAGAAGAAGTTTCTGTATGAGGTGAAGTGGTACATGTGGGATGAACCATATTTGTTTAGACAAGGAGCTGACCAGATCATCAGGAGATGTATCCCATTCTGTGAGATGGAGGGGATATTACGAGACTGCCATTCCATAGTTTATGGTGGACATTATGGTGGTGAAAAGACAGCAGCTCGTATTCTGCAAGCAGGTTTTTTCTGGCCTACTTTGTTTAAGGATGCACATCAGTTCATTTTAAGGTTTGATCGTTGCCAAAGAGTGGGGAATCTTACGAGGAAGCATGAGATGCCGTTAAATGTGATGCTTGAAGTCGAGGTCTTTGATGTTTGGGGAATCAATTTCATGGGACCATTTGTTTCGTCCTGCAATAATTAGTACATCTTACTGGCAGTCCATTATGTCTCAAAATGGGTAGAAGTCAAGGCTCTACCGACGAATGATGCAAGGGTAGTGTTGAGTTTTCTCCATAAGCAGATATTCACAAGGTTTGGAATGCCACGAGTAATCATAAATGATGAAGGGTCGTACTTCTGCAATCGTAAGTTCACTTCTATGATGCAGCGCTACAATGTGAATCATCGTGTTGCTACTGCCTATCATCCGCAAACGAATGGTCAAGCTGAAGTGTCTAATAGAGAGATCAAGCGCATTCTAGAGAAAGTTGTTTGTCCGTCAAGGAAGGATTGGTCTTTAAAGCTCGATGAAGCTGTTTGGGCTTATAGAACAGCGTACAAGACTCCACTTGGGATGTCCTCGTTTCAACTTGTTTATGGTAAGGGATGTCATTTATCGGTGGAGCTTGAGCATAAGGCTTATTGGGTGTTGAAGAAGTTGAACCTTGATCTAGATGCAGCTGGGAAGAAGCGAATGCTTCAGTTAAATGAACTTGATGAATTTCGACTTCAAACGTATGAGAACAACAAAATGTACAAGGAAAACGTGAAAAGGTGGCACGACAGGAAGCTATCTCCTAAGTCATTCATGTCGTGGCAACAAGTTCTTTTATTCAACTCTCGTCTCTGACTTTTTCCTGGAAAGTTGAAATCAAGGTGGTCTGGACCTTTTATTGTCAAAACTGTGCTTCCACATGGAGCGGTGGATATTTTTTGAGAATGATCCGGGCCAAGCATTCAAGGTTAATGGTCAGCGTTTGAAGCATTACTATGGGGACACGGTAAACCGGGAAGTGGTTAGTGCCGTTTTATTGTCAACTTGATCGAATTACTCTATGTCAAGCTAATGACGAAAAAGAAGCGCTTCTTGGGAGGCAACCCAAGATTTGTTACTATAGGAACCTTAGAAGTTAGTAACCTATCCAAAAGCACAAAAAATCAGAAAAATTTGGGCAAGAAAATTTTTTTCCAGGGACCCTCTAGGCGCCCGCTCAGCTTTGCTGGGCGGCCGCTCATGATGCTAGGCGCCCGCTAAGCTCAGCTGTGCGGCCGCTGAGGACCCGTCTGCCAGATTCTTTTTGCCTTATAAAAAATTCCAAAAAAATCAGAAAAAAAAAACCAAAAACAAATAAAAACCCACAACCCACGATTTCTTTTCCCACAACCCCTGTTTTATCTCCCATAAACCCCACTCCTACTCAATTTTTAACCTTATATACACTCCCATATACTTTCAACTTCAAAACTCTCTCCTACACTCAAAACACAACTCTTAAATACTTTTTCTCAGTTTCAATGGCCCCTAAGAGATCCCGAACTATTCATAGCAGCAACACCGTTCCTACTGCTGATTCTTCGAGGGGAACTGCTGCGAGACCTCGTTTGTTTGATAGGGCTGCTGAGGAGGAGTATACTAGGCTTCTGGCTAAGCCCATTTTGAAGGAGAGGGCATTCCTACCATTGGGGAGGGATGGTGAGTTGTTGCCGATGATTGCTGAAAAGTGGTGGATTTCTTTTTGTGAGTCGCCGGAGGTGGTTCCGATGAGCGTGGTTCGCGAGTTTTATGCGAACGCAAAGGCTAAACAGAATTGGTTTACTTTTGTTCGTGGGCTTACTGTGGATTATCATCCTGAGGCGATTCCCCGTGTGATTGGACAGCGACAGCGGAAGCCCATAGAGGAGAATTGGAATGAGAAGACCCCTGAGGACTTTGATTTGGATTTGATTTGTGTTACTCTCTGTCAGCCGGGTATGGTGTGGAGGTTCAAGACTGGTTCTAATGAGTATCGTTCTTTTCCAGCGATTGCGATGAATAGGTATGCCCGTGCATGGAATGCCTTTATTTGTGCTAATTTTTTTTCCTACATCACATGCACATGAGGTTACAGTTGAGCGAGCAAGGTTGTTATGGAGGATCTTGAATGAGGAGTATTATGTGGACCTTGGTGAGTTCATCTACCAAGGGATTCTGAAGTTTTTGAGGGGATCGAAGCACATGAACATCCCTTATGCATCTACTATCACGAAGCTATGCCGAGCAGTGGGAGTTCATTGGCCTTCTCACAAGCAGTTGCAGATGTCGGCCGCTCCTATTGATTCAGCGACTATGAATGCGATGCAGAAGTGGACGGGTGGAGAGCCCGAGGAGCATGGGTTGGGTTATCGTCTTCCAGGAGGACGTCCAACAGCTGGTGCTACCATGGCTAGGCCCAGTCAGGTTCGTGATGAGGCAGGCTCTTCTAGAGCACATGAGGGTGCTGGGATGGCTGATGCCCAGTATAGGAGGCTATCGAGGAGGATGGATGCGATGTATGAGTCGCAGAGTAGGTTCTCTCAGGAGCTCACCCTTGCACTTGGGACTGCTTTCAGAGGCCTTGGAGCTGACATTCAGTGGCTCGTTTTTGGTGAGGACTCTGCTTATCCGCCTCCTGATACTCCACCCTCTGAGGGTGATGATGATGATTTCTCCGAGTAGGTATACCCTGTGTTCCTTTCTACTACCTTCACTGGGGACAGTGAAGATTTTATGTTTGAGGGTGGTAGTTAAGGAATATTTTTGTGTGTGTGTCATGTAGTTGCATATTCATGATAGTTTAGTTCATATAATTGCATATTTTTGCCATATAGTTTTTTTTATTTATTTATTTTATAGCTTTATTTATCATGTCATTTAGCTCATGCATATACCATGATCCCTTTTGCATTGCTTTACCGATTGATTTGTGATATTGATGCGAGCGTAGTGATAGCGTTAGAGTGATGTTGAGTCTTGTAGGTTGACATGCATGCTAGAAATACTTGTAATTTCACTAAGTCTTAGAGTACGCTTAAGGACTAGATTGTTGTCATGGTTTTATGGTTTTTGAGGTTAATCTATTGATTATGCTTAGAATTTATGATAGACTCTTAATGATAAAAGGCATGAAAAGAAAAGAAAAAATTGGAGTAAAAATTGGAATCCATTGCTAATTGTGGCTAGGCGTCAAATGGCTAGTAGCCGGCTCGTATTTTTATGCGAGTAGTTTAGGGTTGAGCAAGATGGAGCGAAACGCACTTGCTCAGAAATTTGAAAAAGAAAGAAGAGAAAAAAATAGAAAAAGAAAAAAGAAGAAGAAAAAAAGTAAGAAAAGAAAACAAAAGAGTTAATGCATAATTGATCACGAGTGGGCTCTTTGGTATTCGATTTATTAAGTTCTTAGGGGACTTTGTGCCTAGTGACCTAAGGCTTTTATAGTCTGGGATCCGCTAACCTAACGATCGCTAAATGGATGCCATTACATAAGTCTTTTGTGGACCTCACTCATTGCATGGTCAAATAAGCATTTGTTGTTGTGTTGAATAAAAAGCATGATTCCGTAATAAGCTCCAGTGATCTTGAAGTGTTATAAGTCATTTTGTGCCTAGAATTTATTTTTCTTATAATCATGTGATTGCCTTGAGGATAGTCGAGTTATGATAATTGATCTAGTTTCGAAGCATACTGTTAAGCATCCGCACACACCACGTTTCTAGTTGTATGTTAGATTGCATGATTTGATTGATCTTTATTCGCCTAACTGCATTTATTGAGATGTTATGAGTTGGTTGGTTTAGTCATTGTGAGGGGGATCGCTGCATTTCATGTAGAATGGTATTAGTACAACGAAAGTTGGCTTTTATCAGTTTCATGTTGTTTGATTAATATCATCACTGTTACATGCTAAGGGTAATAACAATAACTATTGAAGGAAGTAGTAATGAATTATGATCTCATGTGTGGTAATATTGTTAATTCAAGTGTCAATTAAGTGTTTAATTCTCGTAGTTAATTATAGTTAATAATTAATTAATCAATTCTACGTGTTATTGTCTTGACATTGAGAAGTAATCATACATTGGTGAGTAAGTGTTAATTGAACATAATTAGTCTGAGTCTCTGTGGGAACGAACTAGAAATTATTCTATATTACTTGTGAACGCGTATACTTGCGTGAATTATTAGCGCGTGTTTTGTGCCTAACATTGAACAAGTTAATTAATAAAAACAAGTGTATATTGCCAAGGATGGACGAATTGTTAAGTAGAGAGCTTGATTTGAAACATGAACGAGAAGAATTCTAGAGTAATTTATAATTGTACTCAGTAGTGATATTCTATTATAATCAGAAGATATGAGAAAAAGGTATGCTATATTAAGAATTGTTCGCTAAAATCCTAGGCTGAACTAAAGACATGGGTTGTACTGATTAATATTAAATGAGGTGGTAAAATGGTGAGTTTAGAAGGTGGCAGTGGATTGGTATATTTGAGGATTGATTGTTGGTTATTTAATTGATTGTTGGTGTCGGCTTGAGTCCGGCTGGTAGTCAATAATATAGAGGAGACGCTGCCCAAATTTTCGGAAAATACCCTACTCTTAAAGATAGAAAGTATACTTCTGTGTGTTATTGATATTCATGTTGATACTCCAAATAATTGTGATCTCGATTCTTGAAAAAGGTTGTTACAGCCAATCTGACAATATATATAATTGGTCTTTGATTTTATTTAGCTAGTCATCACTTGGTGCAATTGATCAATTAAGTGAATTGATTGGTTAATGTTACCAATTAATGGTCAGTTAGATGAAAATAGATTCCAAAGATTAAGTCAAAGATGGATGTGACCTCCAAATCTGAAATCAAAGCAATGAGGAATTTGTAAAAGGTATGGACACCAGTAGAATTCAGAAGTTGCTGCAAGTGCATGAGGCTTTCTTTGGATGAGTATGCCTTTGTAATAGACAAAAGAAGTAACAAGTTATTTGTGTGAACAAGTGGGAGAAATGTTTTCAAGAACTAAAGACTGAAGATAGAGCAAAGAGAAGGAATGAAGGAAAGGAAGAAGGGAGGTGGGAATAAAGAAGAGGTTAGTAACTACACCAATACAGATTTTATTATACGACCAAAGAAATTTTATCATCTACAATAAAGTGTATCAAAAGGCATCTTGTTTTAAAATTGTTTTGATAATCATACAATAAATGAGTTGTCAAGTATTTCTGTTTTGGATAAAGTATGAGATACAGTTTTAATTCAGTTTCCGATTGATGTTGATATTTAGGTTGTTGTTAAACATCAAAAGTGGTATTAATATAGATGATTGATGTTTACTTCAGAATGGGATATTGTGAGCATCAAAGTCCGTATTAATATCTAATTTGATATGACAGCAAAATGAGTATTAATGTTAAGAGTTCGGTTTCGAAGGAGCTATGAGAATGAAGAACAGAGATAGGAAAGGAAGTGGAATCAAACGGATGATAAAGAAACTTTATAAGATGCCAGGAGATATGGGTAATATGAAAGACAGTGAAGATGGCTGGAGTTGAGCAAGGACTATGACTGCACGATTAACTATCGCCCAGGAAAAGCAAACGTAGTAACATATGCATTAAGCAGAAAATAAGGATTACGTGTTGACGGTATCAGAAGAATTATACAAGGAATTTCAAAAGTTAGAATTGGTGGCCAGATATGAAGAGAGAAATTGTGAAATAGATTAGCAAATGTTACACGTATCAAGGAATTAAAGTGGGACAACAAAGACTAGATGGATGTATTTCGCCAAGAAACGCATAGTGATGTCACATGAGAACCCAAGGTGAGAAAAGCGTTAATTGCATCATTATTGATATGATATCTAAACCTAATCATTCTCTGTTATTAATAAACAATTTGTCCAATAAGTGGGTTGCTACTTGAAGGAACGGTGGTACGTCATCAGATCCAGAAACTAATTGCAGATGATCAATATTGTGCGATTTCAGATTTGGCAGGAGCATTCAGAATACGATAGATTATGTCGAACTAGAATAATATATACCACTCCTAAATGAACGGGCATTAGATAAGGCGGAACTAAAAGATAGGAATTTGGTTAAACATCGATAACTCAAGAGATTCAAGCTACTCTGAAGATATGATACGAGACATAGATGTCAAAGAAGACTTTCTGATAGTATGGCATAAAGAAAGAATAAACGTTATATGCGACTAGACGTCATGGAAAGCATTGCAGTCAGTTTCGTATGAGAACTCCTTAGAACCAAAATAAATGATAATATGGGTTAAAAATATGCCGGTGATGCCTCCAGGTTAGTGTACTTTCTTCAAAATGGTAAGAGATCTTCGCTCGATGAATATACTCGATTGTGATTTAAGGGAAATAAGGTATGGTGATAAGTTTGTGCGCTAGTCATATTCAGCCGAGATTTTCTCGTTAATTTTTAATTTAGAAGTAATTTTGAGAATGATAGAATCTAATACGCCATGGTTTCAGCATATCATTTGCAGATGGACGAGAAGATTAAAAGAACGATTAAAAAGCTTGGAATGCAATTGGAAGCGATTATGAACTAAGTTAAGTGAATAGAGAAACATGAGGGAATGAGGTTCAATAACCAGTAGCTATTACAAACGTTCAAGATCACGAATTACTAAAATCAGTAAGAAAAGGATAATTAGTATGCATTATGCTAGTCCTTTTGAGACCATAAAATAGTCAGGATAAGTGTAAGTAAGTTGGCTTCACCGACACACGTTTAGCAGATTCGTAGGGTATTTATATGTGTATATTCAGGAAGAGTAATTTAGATCCATTATATATAAAATGGAGATTTGAGTTGAGTTATATGAGCAACAGATAGAATATGATGTCAGCAAGAGACTGTTAAGTAATGAGCGATGCTGCGAGTAAAAGTTTATGAGAAATTGTAGGGTTGAGGGATCAACTCGAGAGAATGAAAGTGAGATACTTGAATGTATCACTATCTGATCCTTAGGGTGATTCTGAGGACAGAATCCTTTTAAGGGGGCAGGATGTAATATCTGGGATATCGCGTGTAATTATTTTTACCAATAAATTTTTTTATATGATTATTATGTGATTTTTGGTGAATTATCTGATGATTGGTATGAAGATGTGGATGCTTATATGTGGTGAAGTATAAGTATGTTAATTTTATTATGACCAGAATAAAATATAGATAATTACGGTATTTTTCTGGTAATTTTTGGACTATTATATGATTTTATATTGATTTATGAAATTATTAATTATTTTCTGAATAATTACAAAATTATTTTATAAAGCCGGAAATTGTCCGACTTCAACCGTTTTTACGTTTTTACAACCCAAAACTCTTCCGAAAACTCTTTCCTAACCTAATCTGGTAATTCCGGACATTTTCAGTGTTTTGACTTTTTTGATCCGGATTACGGTTTGACCCGCACGCATCCCGGCGTATGATTTTTGATACGATAATTATTTCGGTGAATCAACGAAACCCGTATTCTCAAAAAATGGGATATTATTACGTTATTCTCTTATAAAGAGCTTTATAAAAAGCCCGGTTTGGATAATTATCCAATATGGATACCAGATCGGATCGTTTTTGTAGTTACTTAGCGGCTAAGCAACTAATTTAACGATCCAAAATGAACCAATATTCCAAAATTATATATAGCCCTTTTATTATTTCATTTTATTCGTATAATCACAATCAGTCTGTAAAACCCCGTAAAATACATAAAAAATGTTGAATTCATGTCGCGTTCTTGAGAATCAAATGTACGAATGAAGGCATTATCGAACTCCGATTCGGGCGTGCGATATATCAAATCGAAGCTCTCGAAAAGTCCTTTTATAATCAATCATCTGTTTTTATGCAAGAATCAAGATATTTTTCTTATTTAATTGTTTTATTTTGAATTAATTAAAAATTAAATTATGAAATTTTGTTCTTAATGTTGTTTGTGTGATTTGATGGCATAATCATGTAGATAATTTTCTCCTGATCAACTTGGTCTATTATATGTCAAAAATAGAGGTCAATAACATGGTGAACATGGTGTATGATTCTGTTAAAATTCGAATTAGTTTTTTTTTGATTATTTGAATGTTCTTAATTCGATTTGGGGATTTTGTTTTGGTTGATTCTGGGTTCGAGTAAGCAGTACCTGTGAGTAGATCTTTTATAAATGATTCATTTCATGTATGTAACTTCGGTGTTGGCTTCCTGGATTGACTCGTTGGAAAACCTCGAGTTCACCGGCTTTAATGGCAATTCTCGCCGGATTTCGTGTTGGAATCGTTTTCTGTTGTGTTTGATGATGTTAATGGCTTCCTAGAAGAGTTTAGAATTCAAACCACACCAGAATCAGACCAAACGATCAGGTTTTGATCATTGTCGGAGCCCTGCCGGAAATCTCCGACCAGTGGAATCTGCAGTTCATCCGGTCGGGTTCTGGGTTTTCTTCCCGACCCGTTTACCAAATTAACCGACCCGGTTTTGATCTGTAAATGCCAAGTGTGATTTCCTAAAACATGTTACTGATTTTTATTTTAAAAATAAATCAATAATCTAATTCTTTTATTCTAAAAATTTCTTTTAATTATTAAACTAATTCCAAAATATTTATTTAATTATTTATAATTCAGAAAATTCTTTTAATTATTTATTTACTTAAAAATAAATCGAAATTATTTTATTAATTAATTTTAATAGTTTTTAATTATTTTGATTAATTGATTAATTTATAATTAATTGATTAATTAATTTAATTAATTATTATTTAATTTTAATTGATTTAATAATTAGATTTAATTATTTAAAATTGATTTAAAAATTCCGAAAAATAGTTTCGAGCTTTAAATATTATTTTTAAATTATTTTCAAGGGTCGATAATTATTTTAAAACAATTTTAAAGCCAGATTTGGGTATTCGAACTCTGTTATTTAATTATAAAATGATTCAGAATCCCGTTTTAATTCCGAAAAATGTTCAAAAATTCGTATTAAATACTTGGAAGATTATTTTAACCCCGAATCTTCTTTGAAAAAATATTTTGATCGAATACCTTACGTGTTATGTGCTACGTGCTCACTGATTGGTGCGTTATATGCCTATGTAGTTGTGGTTTGATTATTTTAGTCATAACTTTCAATCCGTAGATCGGATTTGGGTAAAACGAAGGGTAAATAAAAGCTTATGACGTCTATCTGACGATTAAAATAATATGAGCATGAATAATTAATAGATACTTGTGATGCCTAGCAGAGTCAGCAAAGCATAAAAAAGGAAACCAGTGATCCATAAATAGAATTGAAGCGTAGAAAGAAAAGGCCAGTGATTGATAAATAGAAGCAAGGCATAGAAAGAGAAGAAAAGTGATGGAAAAGTAAAACTGTTATATGGGTACGAGTAAAGTTGGAAATCATTGGTGATAAGGCAAGTACTTCTGAACCTTTCTTTAATATATATTGCAAATATTTTTGAACTATCTCATAATTTGTTGCTATTATTCAAAATAACTCATGTTTTCTATTGCAAGCGCTTTAAAATATTTAACCTTGAACCCTGATTCTTATTGATCTTGAGCCATAAGCCTTATTCTTCATAAACCATTGATTGTTGAATTCCCAGATATGAGCCATACACATACGATACTACTCCACAATTACATATCTATCACATACTGATTCTGATATTGAATTTCTTAACATACCAACCCTTATTCCTTGTTTAAAAAAAGACCAATTATTGGAACCCTTGAACCCTTGGTCTTCTACTGTCTGATTCTTTCTTTGATTGAAAGCCAATCTTTTTGAATTCCCTGTTATGCCTTCATGGTGTTATGAATCACCCTATGCTTCAAGATAAATGGTGTTTATGATTCAGCTTATTGATTTACATTGGTTATCATATTGAATTGTTTTAGAATTGGATGGTTTTATAAATGTGGACCAGATTCATGGTCGGACCAGATTCGTGGTCATAATAGGCCAATGTGTGCCTTGGATCCAGTATATAAAGCAAAGCTGAGATCCTTGCTCGGGGTTAGTGCGTGACTGATCAACAGCCTAACCTTGGTTTTTTTTAAAAAAATGAAAAGTAAATATCCAATTCTAATCATTGCTTATTGAGAAACTTGATTCTTCTGAATCACTTCAATTGATTATTATTTAACCTCAATTGTTGCTATTATGACTTGCTGAGTTAGTTAGCTCACTCTTGCAAAACTTTTTATGTTTTCAACAGTTGAAAAGGAAAATTTGTTGATAACAAGAATTCCCAATCCAATGTGCAAGCTAGGATTCCAGGTTAAGTTGGATCAAGCTAGCAGGAGCTTAAATTGTAGACGAGTTATGCGAGATTGTAAGAATGATATCATTATCAATTGTAAGTTGAACTAGTTGGGGTTTGGTACGATGTAATAAAAGTTAAGGATGTGGCTTATTTTCATACTTTAACCTGTTGCGATCCTTGGTTGTGTAAAAGGGTCAATGCTTATAATAATTTATATATAGGTTTATATATTATGGTGTATGTGTTTTGAGCCCCAAACTTCTGACCCGGGTTTGGTGGGCGTCACAAGCTGATTGTCTCCCGACAGATAAGGCAGATTGTCTCCCGATGGATGAAGCATTTTGCAACTTGACAGATGTTGAATTATGTGCTTCATGGAAATCTCCATCTTGCAGTCCTTCAATCTTTTTGTCATCAAACACAATATGTATTGATTCCATAACAATGTTGGTTCTTAGATTTTAGACCCTATATGCCTTTCCCATAGCATATCCAACAAAAATTCCTTCATCTGCTTTAGCATCAAACTTTCCATGTTGATCAGTTTAATTTCTCAAGATATAACATTTTCATCCAAAAACATGAAGAAAATTTAGAGTTGGCTTCCTATTCTTGAACAATTGGTAGGGTGTCATACACTTTGCTTGATTAACCAAAGAACTATTCTGAGTGTAGCAGGCAGTATTCACAGCTTCAGCCCAATAATATGTTGGTAATGTTGATTCTTCAAGCATTGTCCTTGCAGCTTCTATAAGAGATATGTTCATTCTTTCCACTACTCCATTTTGTTGTGGAGTTACTGCTGCAGAAAACTCATGCATAATCCCATTCTCTTCAAAAAATGATCTCATCACAGAATTCTTGAACTCAGTTCCATTGTCACTCCCGATTCTTCTTACTTTAAAATCAGGATGATTGTTGACTTGCCTTATGTGATTGATGATTATTTCACTAGCTTCATCTTTAGACTTTAGGAAATATGTCCAAGAAAACTTTGAAGAAAATCATCCATAATTACTAGGCAAAACCTTTTCCTTGAGATGGACAACACATTGACTGGTCCAAATAAATCCATGTATAGCAATTGCAAAGGTTATTCAATTGTTGAATCAAGCTTCTTTCTGAATGATGCTTTGATCTGCTTTCCTTTCTGGCAGGCATTACACAATCCATCCTTAGTAAACTCCACTTGAGGAATACCTCTAACTAGTTCTTTCTTGACAAGTTCATTCATGGTCTTGAAGTTTAGATGGGACAGCTTTTTGTGCCATAGCCAACTTTCATCTTGACTTGCTTTACTGAGAAGACAAGTGACAGATTCTGCATTAGATGAGTTGAAGTCAGCTAAATATACATTTCCTTTTCTCACTCCAGTGAGAACCACTTTGTTGCTCCTTTTATTTGTCACAACACAGGCTTCTGAATTGAAGGCTACTGAATTGCCCTTATAACAAAGCTGGCTGATACTCAACAAATTGTGCTTGAGACCATCCACTAGGGCAACCTCTTTAATGATGACATTATCTTTTGAAATCAAGCCATATCCTACAGTATAACCTTTGTTGTCATCTCCAAAAGTAATACTTGGGTCAGCTCTTTCATTGAACTCAGTGAGCAGGGTAGAATCTCCAGTCATGTGTCTTGAGTAACCACTATTCAAATACCAAAGATTCTTTCTATTTCCCTGCACACATTAAAATCAAATCAAGTTGATTTTGGTACACAAGTTTCCTTGGGTCCTGCCTTGTTATCTTTCTTCTTTGGTTTCTTAGGTTTGATCTCATTTGACTTGGGAATTTCTGATTCATCCTCAGTCATTTGAGTTGAACCTTTGAAACCAATCATTAAAATAGAATTGTCATGCACATTTTGATTAACAGGAAAAGGCATGTTTTTTGCAAACATGTTATTCCAGTAAGGCATGTTAAATGGCATTTGAGGCATACTAAATGCAGCATAATACGGATTAGTTGTAAATGGCATATTAGCAAATTGTGCATTCATATTCTGAGCAGACATAGCATTCATAGGCATGGTAGGCATGGCAGTCATGTTGGGAAAAGAGGGAGGTGCAGACATAGGAGTAGGCATGGCTAGTTTGCAATTAACAGACAACTGATTAACACTACCACACTTAACATATATTTTTCTTGGTGCATATTTATCTGGTGTGTAGTTGTTATGTTTGTTAATTCCTACTTTCCCAATTCTATTGTTTTTCTTTTTAGTTTTTGTTTTAACCTCAATCTTTTCTAATTTGTCATTCAATTGCTTGATGGACAGATGACCAACATTAACTTTCTTGTCTTTCTTAACTTGACTAGATTCTTCTGGAATAAAGTTCTTAGAAATTGAT
Source organism: Apium graveolens (assembly GCF_009905375.1). Taxonomy (NCBI): domain Eukaryota; kingdom Viridiplantae; phylum Streptophyta; class Magnoliopsida; order Apiales; family Apiaceae; genus Apium; species Apium graveolens. The sequence continues at coordinate 152,048,569 of NC_133653.1, forward strand.
CCATATTTCTCATTTAACTTAGCTAGTTTAGCTTTGCTAATAGGTTTACTCACAGCCGACGGATGTGTCTCTTTATCACTCGACGGATAATCCTTCTGATTATCCGACGGATGATCTTCATCATCCGTCGAGTCCACATCTGTCAACAATCCTTCAATCAAATTGGAATCAAGCTTCTCTTTACTCTTCTTCCAGGCTGCATCACAAAAGGACTCAATACCTTGAACTTTAGTGATTTGAGCATGGACATCTCTGGATGATTTCCATGCTTTAATCACTTCTTGTTCTCGTTCAAGCTGCTTCTTTAAAATCTCTTCTTTCTTCAAGAACTCAGTTAATTCATCCTTAGCAATCTTACACTCAATCTTAATTTTTCAAATTCAATAAACTGAGACTCTAACACATTATTCCTCTCACTTAAAAACAAATTGTTTTCTTTAATTTTAGTATTTTCCTTAGTGAGGGACTTAAGTATAACTCGCAAGTGATATAATTCTGTGGATATGTCATTTATGGCATCATTACGCTTAGCTTTAGATAAATGTGCTAGGTTAGTGGTGATTACCTGATTACTTGAAGAACTTATTTCTGTTATATTAGACTTGGCCATCAGGGCTAGATTGACATAGTTTGTTTCTTCATCTTCATCCAAACCATCTGCAGCCCAGTCATTCTCCTATTTGATGAAAGCCCTTTCCTTATGTTTAAGCAACTCAAAGTATTTCTGTTTATAATCAACAGGCTCAAACTTCTTCTTGCTAGAATCAGACTTTCTAAATTCACTTGCAAAATGCCCTGCCAAGCCACATATAAAACACTTGAATTTGGATTTATCCACCATGTTTCTATTTGGCTTGGCTGCTCCAAAATTCTTTTTGAATTTGAGCTTGGAAAATCTTCTGGATAAGAATGCTAGATGTTCATCAATATCATCCATGTCATCTTGGCTCAAGTGATCTTCATTTTCAGCTATCAGCCCTTTACCCTTGCTTTCACAGACCTTTGATGTAGACTCAACAGCTTCTACCTTCATCTCTTTCTCCTTCTCTAACTCAGCAACCAGTGCTCTGGTCCCTCATTTCTTCCTTCCTTTATCCATCCTCTCATCTTGCTCTATTTCAAGCTCATAAGTTTTTAGGATGCCATACAGTCTCTCCAAGGTGAACTCCTTGTAATCCTGAGAATTTCTCAATGAGATTGTCATTGGCTTCCACTTTTTTGGAAGAGATCTAAGGAACTTAAGGTTAGAATCTTTTTTTTGATAGACTCTTCCATGCAACTTCAGAGCATTTAGTAGTTTCTGAAATCTACTAAAAATATCAGTGAGAGACTCACTTTCTTCACATTGGAAATGCTCATATTACTGAATCAGCAACTGCATCTTGTTCTCCCTTACTTGCTCAGTACCATCACAAATAATTTGGATTGTGTCCCAAACCTCTTTGGCTGTTTTACAGTTAATGATGTTATCAAACATATCACCATCAACTCCATTGAACAATATGTTCATGGCCTTCTTATATTTCCTGACTTGCTCAATATCAGGATCTGACCACTCATGCCTAGGTTTGCGAACATATGGTTCATTGCCAGTTGCAGCTCTCATTGGTACATGAGGACCTCTCTCTATGCAATCCACATAGGCCTCGTCTTGAGAAAGAAGATGGAGGTGCATCTTCACCTTCCAGTGGTGATAATTGTCTTTGTCCAGAAATGGAATTTTACCTCCAACATCCTTCTTATTCATCTTGCTATTTGTTGTGATCTTTACACTCTTTGTACTTCAAGAGCTTGCTCTGATACCAATTGTTATTACCTAACAATACAACAAGAATTACAGAAGGGGGTTGAATGTAATTCTGTCTACTTTTTCAAGATTTTAAAATAGTTCTAACTAGACAAATATATATGTGTTTGATTTGCAGATTGCGAAATGAAGTAGTTATATAAATCAAAACACAAAGTAATAAAAACACAAGCTTTTAAAACTTTCTGGTGGATTTAAAAGTACCCACCAGATATATATATATATATATATATATATATATATATATCGAATGAGAACTCTGTGAATCTTGAATATTTAATAGCTGCTTACAAGTAGAACAAACAAACTATAGAGAAATTCTTAACAAGTACAGTTTTTCTATCTTTCTTTGAAATGTGTTTGCTTAGTTGAATGTTCTACTAGCTACACTTGGTTTATATATTACCAAGTTTACATGATAATAAGACATGATAATAAAACAAAATATATCTAGTCTAACTCCATGCTGCTTCACTACTTTATTCCAGCATATTTGAATATCTTCATAATAGCATGGAAATGGTAATGCTTCTTTGTTCTCAAATTCCTGCTTAACAGGCTGCCACATTCCTTTTGCAAACACCCAACGCATGTGAATGTGTTGTCACTGTCAATAGATATTTAAATTTGATCATCTGTCGGGTACATACTTGTCATCTGTCGGGTAGCTTTGTTGATCATCCGTCGGGTAGCTTTGTTAATCATCCGTTGGGTAGCTATTTGTCACTTGACTCCATTTCACTTATACAGAATTACAAGATATCTTATATTTATAATTAATCAACCTATTCTGCATATCCACTAGTAGTCAACATGACTCATATGCTCCTACAGAATCTACACAAATTTGTTTGCAGAAATATGCTACAATACTTATTTGTAACATAAGCTACTCACCCAGTGGATGTCAAATTTTCATCCGTCAGGACTATATTAAATCATCCGTCGGGACTGTATTTGATCATCCGTCGAGTGCTACAAAATACACTAAGTTAAATCTACTAAGGTGTTTTGTTTAATTTATCATCAAGTTCAAAACATATTCCTAACATGACCAAACCATGAAAGAAAGAGAATATGAAGTGAGAGATTTGGTGTTGTTGAAAGTATCTCTGTGGAAAGGAGTGATGAGGTTCGGAAAGAAAGGGAAACTAAGTCCCAGATTCATTGAACCATTTGAGATCCTGAGGAGGATAGTTACTCTAGCTTACGAGCTCGCCTTACCTCCTAACTTGCAACAAATACACAATGTATTCTATGTGTTAATGCTAAGGAAGTACCATGCCGATGCGTGACACGTGATAGAATATGAGCAGGTAGACTTGCAACCGGGCCTGACCTACATCGAGCAACCGGTGAGAGGAATGGACCAGAAGGAACAAGTGTTGAGGAACAAGACTGTCTAGCTGGTTAGAGTCTTGTGTAGAAACCAAATTGTTGAAGAATCAACCTGGGAACTAGAAGATGCAATGAAAGAAAAGTATCCCCACCTGTTTTCAAGTTGATTCCGGAACGGAATCCTTTTAAGGGGGAAGACTATAATGACCCAAATTTTTGGGACTTTGTAAAATAAGTGATGAATAGTAACCATGATGATCGGGGAAAATGATTTAGCCCACACTATATTATGAATGGTAAATTGAGTTTCTGAGTCGATATTGTGATTATACGTACCAAATGAGTTTATGTAAAACTCGTTAGTTTTTTAAGAAAACCAATCTTGTAAAACGACCTTATCTTACGAACTACCATGGAATACGAGAATTATGTTACTCAAGAATTTAGAATCCTACGAATAAAACTCAAGTACAAGATTACAAAGTATAAAGGATTTATTAGAAAAGGATTACCCCGCGAACCGCTTACGAGGAATTATCGCGATAACGAACAAGCGACCAAGTGAATACGTAAGCGAATAAATAAATGTATCACACCCATGCAACTTCCCATGCAAGCCATGCAAATCAATTAGCTTAATATTCAGTTAGAGAATGCTATCAAATAGTAATGCAAATAGTAAGGTAATGTAGTGAATAGGGAGAAGCATGAAAGTAGTACTTGGCTAGACTTGTAGGTTTTGACAAAGGCCATGCTTGCTTGATTTGTTTAAAGATATACATATAAAAAAATACACAAAATCAACCAATACATCAAAACATAACCAAGCAAGCAAGCAAATCCAAGAAGCTCTCTCCCCCTCCTTTACCATTTCCATTCGGCCCTTTCTAAAAGAAAGAGAAATCAAATTCAAATCTTCAACTTCAAGCCATGGATAAATACTCAAATTAATTCCCAAGATTCCTCATCATCAAACTAAGTTTAGATAAATATTTCATATATTTTTATTGAGGTTTAATTGGTTAAATAAAATGGTGAAAGAGATGATGAGTAGTGACAAATAGTAACTTTTAGTGTTTTTTTGAATTTCTTGGAAAGATTTAGGCTCCGTAAGCACACCAAGAACACACCAATCATCATCCATCAATAATAGAACCTTTAAGCAACCAATAAATCTATAAACCTTCTTGGATAAAAGTATAGTTTTGATGGTTGATTGGTTGATTTAAAGTGTATTAGTATATTGGATGTTAAGATTGATACTATGGCCTCAAGAACTTGATGTTCTTGAGATTATTGAGTATTTAAGATGGTGTATTGATTGTTATTGGTTGATGATTAGTAATTTACAGTTAAAACAAAATACGGATTATTAACGTAACGCCGTTAGAACGCCCGAATCGCGATACTAAGTTTTATGCAAAGTTATAGAATGTATAAACTATTTTTTATTCAAAAATAAGACTTGATAATGATAGATCTTGTTGTAAGGATCATTTAGGCGCTTGAATCTCTTGATTTCGATTTACGAAAGTTAGGTCCGTTTTAGTGAAAACTATTTACGTGACAAAAACTGCTACAAATTATGAACTTTGGAAGTATAAATGATTGACTTAAAATTATTATAAAATATGAATATTTTACAGAGAGTAAGAAATGGAGTATACAAACTGCCACAAAAATTTCAAGTGAGAATATTGATTTTTCAATTTTAAAAAAATGTTGGAGCCCGAGGTCATGCGAATAGAATTTCTTAAGAATCGTGAGAGGAGCCGAGTGGTAAAAGCAAATGAGAATGATGGATAAAAAGGATTGTGAAATGAAAAAAAAGTTAATGAATATACTCGTACCTTATTAAAATGACGAGAGTAGAGCGAACCGTGTTATGTGATTATAAATATTGCATATTTAACAATCGACGATAAATACGATTAAAGTCTAACAAAACAATAATATTCTTGATTTTAGATTATCGGACAAACTCGAGATCACCCACTACCTCAAAACCCCCAGGCAAGTTTATGAACCCTACTCCATATCATATTGTGTTGTGAAGATTTAATTTACTGCATTTCGTATAAATGTCAAGTTTGTCATGATATCAAATTACGAGTTTTTACGTATAGATATTGATTGAAATTACAATGCATATATCGTAGGCTATGTTAACGCTAGAGAGTAGTGTGATGATAATTTATAGACCGAGGGTCGGTCAACTTGTATTAATTAAAGACCCGGAAATCATTCTGGAGATGTTTTGGATGATTAAAAGTTCGTGATTATTTTATTCCAAGGGACTCGATGTCCTCTTGCGAATTATTAAATATCTCGGATTTATTTAAAATAATTTTCAAAGATCGTACTCCCTCAACTATATTTAATTACTCGAATAATAAATATTATATCAGATATTCACATAAAAAGGAGAAGTATTCTCCGATGATTATTTTATTTTAAACTCAATTATTTAATATTTATTATAATTTAATCTAATTTCTTAAATGTAAATTAGGTGAGGAATATTATTTTAAATATTCTTTTAAAATAGAATTATTTGAGGTTTAATTATTTAATAATTATTATTTAATTAATAAATATTTATTAAATGATTTAATCTGATTTACAAATCATTAAACCTATTTTAAAATATTTTCTGAGTTCAGAAAATCATTCTAATACTTTCGGATCGTCGAAAAATATTATCTCGATGTATTTTAATTATTTTGACCATAGTGTCAAAAGAACCCCCCTAATTATTTATCTTTTGACAACGGTCAACTCACGTTATCTTAGTACTTCCTCCAAAAATTCTCGGAAGTATATATACATGTACGAGATGAGTGGTGTTTATCAACGAGCAAAACGCTTGGGGTACTTTGACATAGTTCGAGTTCCAGATATGATAGGACTCTTAAAAAGGATAAGAAGGGGTAGACTCTAGTAGTTTGTGTACTGGAGCGACTACTGGTGTGCTACATGTAAACATGTGAAGTATGTGGAAAGCCAGGATGTATGGGCCACACATAATATGCCCGAATGCGGCAAGGGTGACAACTGGATGTATGGGAGCCGTCCTTCTACATGTATAGAATAATAATAATATTCTAATGTACGACTAATCATCGTATAGTAGGGCTCCGGTGAATGTCCTGATCTTCCAATTGGAATTGAGATGCAATACCGTAACCCGAGCCTAGGTGTTGGGTTTACCATTAAGGTATTTGTAGACTAACATTAATTTGAAAAGAGTTGTGTATTACCAAGAAAACTATTTTGAATAAATATATATCCATATACGGATTAATATAAGTTCTTGTACAGTCTTTTCATACTGTCAATTATTATGTTGGGCAATATAGCTCACACTTATTTTTTTAAAATGACACAACACAATAGTAACCAAGATGCCGGTCAGAAAGCTAACGGCCCGGAAGCTTTTCCGTAGGTTATTTGGAGCAGTGCCACAGGTCGACCGTATGAGCTGGATTAGTTTTCAGTTATTTTCAGTCCAGCTTATATACAAGTATGACTTATGTAAGGTAGTTATGAAGAAACTTATATTTGGTCCTCGGTCTAACCTTAAGTAAAGGTTACACTCGTGGTAAGACATAATTAATTTTGATCTGTAATAACTATCACCTTGTGTATTTAATAACCCTACTAATGTATTGTACGTTTCAAAGACAATAACCTGTGTGTATATCAATAAGTGTGGGGTTGTAGATTCGTGAGTATTTATAATGATTGTGCTAAAATAAGTGTTTAAACATGATTCAAGATGGCGTGGCCTCCTAGAAGTATACTAAGCCCAAATATACAATACACCACTAAAATATATACAAATAGCTTTACATAATAGAACTTACTCTAGTTCCGCAAACCCTGGACCAATCATCTTTCAAAAGCTTCTTCCTTTTGTTTTTCTCGAATCACGCGGCTAAACGGTGCAAGTTACTTCTCACTAGAAGGTAAAATTTAAAACAGGCAAGTATGAGAGAAAGAAATGCTCAGCAAGTTCAATATAATATATTTATGGTCTTCTGATATAAAATCGACATCTCCAATGGAGCAAAATATTTATAAAAAAAAATTGCTAAACTAGAAAAAATAGTTAAATAATCCAATAATTATTTTCTCAACTGTATTCACCATCGTTTTGATATTTGAGCAAAATGCTTCAGTAATTATTTAAATCTCGACGAGAATAAAACTTGTAAAACAGTGTTTACAGGAATATTGTAAACAACAATATGAAATAGTAATTATGGACTGTATCATAAACTTTATATAAATTTTACTCAAAACCCCAATCATGATATCAATACTCATTTTGATGTCAACGTCAAAATAGGTATCAATACTAACTTTGATGCTCATAATATCCTATACTGAAGTCAACATCAATCATATATATCAATACCAATTTTTGATATTAATAGAAAATTAAATTTCAACATCAATCATATATTGAATCAAAATTTTATCTTACATTTTGTCCAAACACAGAAACACTGGATAAATCAATATCAATTTCTAATGTAAACCACGCAACAAGAATTTCTAAATAATCATGAAAGATATAATAAGCTTAAATAGTAAACGAAAGTTTTAGAGTTCAACGTCAATTTAGATTGGAACCATGTTAGGAGAAAATGCTCTACGTCAGAATCAGTAGGGAATCTGGATTTGTCAACCGTCAGGATTTGCATGGCGTCAGGATTTGCATCAAGATGAAGACAATCATCATGATATGACCGAGTGCTAGGATTACAGAGTAAATAAGGATCTGTTGATTTATATAGTCCCGGTAATTGATGAGTAGTTTAATGTCGGTTCCTGATTTTTTGGAACATAGTTGTTAATTGAGATATGTATAAAAATAGGATAAATATCTTTTTGACATATCTTGTAATTGATAGAACATCCGTGTATTATATAAACACATAATAGGTTATCATTGTTGATAGGATTTAACATGAGTATCATTTTAACTTAGCATCTCTCAAGAACATCAGAATTTTTTGAGAGAGTTTTGTAACAGTTTATACCAGAAATTAATAAATTGTTATTGATTTCATTGATCTTACATCCTGATTTTGATTTATTGATATAATTGTATCCAACCCCCTTAAATAATTAGATCTATATTGTGTAACAAGTGGTATCAGAGCGTCTTATTTATTTTTAATCAGAAAAGATCAATGAAGTCAGGAAGTAAGTATGAAAGCATGAAAATACCAATCTTGAAGAAGGATGACTATTCAACATGGAAGGTGAAGATGATTATGTTTCTTAAATCTATTGATTGTGACTATCTAGACATAATCAATGATGGACCACCCTATCCAGAGAAGCTTGTTCCATTAACTCCCATTGTTCCTAAACGCTATATCAGGAAAGAAAGATCAGAATGGTCTGTTGAAGATAAAGCTATTATGCCAAAAGATGCTAAAGTGAGGAACATTCTATATAACAGTTGAGACACTATTATGTCAAACAGGGTGATTGTTTGCAAGACTGTAAAGGAGATATGGGATGCACTTGAGACACAATATCTTGGAACTCTGTATATTAAGAAGAATATAAGAGTTGTTCTTATTTAAGAGTATGAACAGTTTGAAGCAAAATTTGATGAATCTCTTACTTATACTTATGACAGATTTATTATATTACTGAATGATCTGTCATTGGCTGGAAAGGATTATGAAAGAGAAGACTCTAACACCAAGTTTCTTAGAGCTCTTTCTGGGGAATGGGATACTCAAACTTCTATCATCAGACATCAGTATGACTTAGACCAACACTCATTGGATGAAATCTATGGAATGTTGAAAACTCATGACTTGGAGATTCAACAGATGAAGAATAAGAAGGGAAACAAGATGAAGTCTGTTGCACTGAATGCTGAAACTCACAGATCTAAAGAAAAAATTTATGAAAATTCAAGAAGATGAAATATTGCTGAACTGTCAGATACTGATAAGTTATCAGATCCTGACACTGTTACTGATGAGGATTCTGATATAGAATTGGATGATCCTCAAGTAATTCAGATGGATGCAAAATTGGTGAAAGGTTTCAGGAGAATGAGATTCAGTAAACCATAGAGAAAAGGTGATTTCAACAAGAAGTATTCTAGAAATGACAAAGGAAAGTTTAGAAAGAATGAGAATCAGTATTCAAAGGGCAGAAAGTTTGACAAGACTAAAGTGATATGCTACAACTGCAATAAAAAGGACATCTTTCTACTGAATGTCCAAAGGCAATGGGAAAGGCACTTGTTAGATATTGAGTGCAATGAAATATAACACGGAGGGGGTGAATGTGTTTCTTTGGATTTTAAGTAACTTTGAAAGTATTTGGCTTAAATTGAACAAAGCAAATATGAACTTGTGGAGATAAATTGTTTCACAGTAAACACACAAAATAAGATTTCAAAAATTCACTTGATTGTATTAATCAAATTTGTTTTGCTACAAATATGTGTTCTTAGAAATAAGAACTCAGTTACAAAGCTTGAGAGAGAATACAAGATTTTTCTAAATATGTTTCTATTACTTCTAAACTACGGACCCGTGCATGCTTTGTAGACCAACAACATGGGATTACAAAACTTGCACTAAAATGTATTAACATATTTTCTAAAGCTATCTTGTCTATTTCCATTTCTAGTGTTAGTAAATTTAAGCAGAATCTTATAGGTTTGTGACCATCATTTGTCCAGTGAATCTTGGCCCTTGATCTTGTATTATTCACGCTGCTTTTGTAGTCTTTCCAATTCAGTGAATGAATTGTTTGTTGACTGAAAATCTTGAAACTTGAACTTGTCTGTATTTTAAATTTAAGATAGTTTGTTGAGATTTCTTTTTGTTCTATAGAGAAGTGATATATCGATAAGTAAAATGACTTATCGATATCTTGAATTCTCTACATGTGTCTTTGACTTGTCGAGGTCTCTAGTTCTCAACATATAGAATGACTTGTCGATATCTCCAATTCTCTACATATACTTTTGAATTGTCGATATCTCTAGTTCTCTACATGAAGATTTAACTTGTCGATATCTCTAGATCTCTACATGAAAAAATAACTTGTCGATATCTCCAGTTCTCTACATAGACTTTTTGAGTTGTTGATATCTGAGATCTATACATGCATATTGACTTATCGATATCTTTTGAGACTTCTCTACAAGTTATTTTGGACTTCTCGATATCCCTTGATCTGTGACTTGTCGATATCTGACTTAGAACATTTTTCTTTGAACAACATTATTCAAATCCAAGCTGCTACACTTCTCTCTGAGGCATGATCAGGAATTGATCTTCTTTTAAAGTTTATTCCGTAGCTTGAAGGTTGTTCACAGAAAAATCCTCCAGTCCAATCTACTTAATATTTTTATAGACTCAAGGAATACAATTACAAAATATAAATACATATTATCATACAACTTATCCTTAGGGTTGTCAATACGACTTAGTCTTGTTATATACATGGATGTGTCTGCTGCTGTAGAGTATCAATGACTGTTCTTCCCATAAATACTGATAACATATCTGAGTTCAAAACTTTTTTGAAATCTCTGCATGTTAACTTAAAAAATAAATCCCTTGAAAATGATAGGCTTGTGTCTAAGAATAATTAACTAAAAAAGAAAATGATCATTTAGAAACTGAGTTAATCTATATACATAAAACTAAAGATGCTTATGAAAACACCAAACATAATGAAACTCGGATGAATATCAAGTATTCCATGTTAGAAGAAGTTCTTCAAAAGAAAAGGCATATTTTTAAAACATGGATTATTTCATGTAAAAATGCTCATAGCTTGATAACAGCCAATAATTGAAAAAAGTGTTTAGGCTACAATGAAAATAGTGATAAAAATTCTAATAAAAATATCACTAATATCACTCCTGTTGAATTTGTTAGCACTGCTGAAAATGAACGTAAGTCGGTTTTTGAAATAAGTTTTACTTCTAAAGTTCCTGACAAGAAGGAAGTTAAGAGAAAAGAAACCAAAAAGAAAGGCAAAAATGTAGGACTTTTATCAAGAGGACAACTGAAAAAGAAAATCAGTGAGGTGACTGATAAACCTCAAAAACAGAGTTCTAAAAGGAGTAGAAATGGAAAACACAGAATTATTAAAGCAAATAATTATAAATATATTCTTGATGCTCCCAGAAAGACTTGCTTTAAAAGTGATAATATTAATCATATTGCTACTGATTACAGGATAATTTAAAAAAAGGTTATTGTTATTCATAAGTCTGATATTAATGGTAGAAAATTATTTTACAAACCACATAATCCTTGTTTTCACTGTGGTAGTGTTTGGCATTCAATCTATACTTGTAATAAGTATCATAGTTTGTATCACAACTATGATCATTTGCCCAAGTTCAATAAAATTGCTAATTTTGCTAGAACTGCCAACCTGAATAAACATGCATCTTACAAAGTTAAAATTGACAAGACAAATCCTGTGGTCCAAATCCTATCAGGAACTCTTATGTTGTACAAAAACATAAGATGTCAAAAATAACCCAACAAATGTGGGTTCTTAAAAATGCTAATTAATCTTTACATTTCTGATTGCAGGGAAATAAATAGAATGTGCTAGTACTGGATAGTGATTGTTTTGCACATATGACTGGAAATAAGTCTCTGTTATCATAATATGAGATGAAGGCTGGCCCAAGGGTTTTCTAAGGTGATGGCAATGTAGGAAAAACACTGAAATATGGTAATATTGTTATTTTGTACAGTTAGGACATAATTAATTGATGAAAATAACCTCATAATTTGCAATTTCTACCATTATATCCTGATATAGAAATAATGATTCTAATCTCAACTTATTCATGAAGTTTTCAGATATAAAAGGTCTAATAGCGCCAAAATCAATTAACACACAAGCATTCATAAAATTCACTAAAAATGTACTTGCGATCACATCATTATCAGCGAAAGAATCCTTAAGAGTAAGGTTGAAAGTGGATGCAGAGGCTTGTTATGGGTGTTGGTATTTCCCGAGTTGTTTGTTTTGAGCTTGAGGCGCCATGAGCCTAGGCATTGAGCTTTCCTTAGGTGGTTGGCGGTATTCGCGAGCATAGTGACCTTTTTTCCCGCAGTTATGACAAGTGATAGCCTTTCCCTTATAGCTAGACGCGTAATGTCCCTTCTTTCCACACACCTTCTTGACGATACTGTCTAACATATTTTCATCCACAAGTCTTATAATCAAGTAAAAAAGGTCTTCCCTGAATAAAATTTATCATCTGAGGAGCTCACAATCTAGTCTCATTGCTTCAGTTGTCCTTACCTGTAATTAGTGGTCGAGGGAACTTGCCACTTGTAATTAGTGACGAATGCATATTTTAGGCCCCTATCGGCTTAACAGATTCTTCTCGAATTATGTGGAGTAAATCCTTCAAGACATGAAATAATAGATATATTTATGAAAGAGAATTAATAAATGGCTTTGAAATGATGTTGAGAGACACGTAATATGGAATATAGAATTTTGAAGACAAAGAGATGGGATCATCCTTAGACTGGTAATGATAAGAATTAGGATAGTCGGTGACTGTTTAGATATCGACTTACCATCACGCTACTTCCTCCAAACTGGTTATCATTTATATTGCCTTGATAAGTCATATCAGGCCATCCTTTTAATTTTCTACTTTGAACTTCTGATATGACCAAAAACTTGAATAATTTTTCTCCAATTCAGGACTTGTTCAATTCTTTTATTTGATTCATGAACTTCTAATTAAAGTTTATGATTGTCTTGTTCAGGCTCAGACCTATTATACTTTCTTTCAAATTATCCAAGGAAATTTTGATAAATAATTTCCGAAGTAATCAACGAATATACCTTAGAGAATATTAACATTTGATTTTCTCTCATACTTACACTCCTAACTCGAGCTTGTATTTATTATCCAATTAAAGACATTGATCATCTGACATCCAAAAATTACATGCGAACGCTTTTATTCAATTCGAGATAACGTTGAAAAATGAACATTGAAATCAAAGTAAGGATATCGATTTGATATTGGTATTCCAAATTCAATTATGTTAAAGAATTTGATGAAGTATGTATGCGGAAGCACCTTTAGGCGGACCATTTTATTGATAAAAAATATTTGATGAGAGGCTATCGATTGTTTCGATGCCAAGACCACTCGATTCAGAGTTATAATGCCCTTTCTCGGCCTAAACTTGAAAACCTATTTTTTTCAAACTCGTCATCCAGGTAGCCACGAATTTATTCAGTGGCTATATTGTTGATATTTTATACGAACAAATTGAAATATGCTTAGTTGCATATGTTCTCATGAACGACTAGTTAATTGTCTTAACTGGTTGAAATTTAATTGATACAATGAAGATCTAGTTAATCGTCCTAACTAGTTGTTATGTGCCAAACCAATTGAGCGGGCCATTTCCTAGTTGGTTGATAATAGTTCTTGAAATGGACTAGTTATTATTTTGGTAGTTCCACTTCCAATCAGATTTTTTCTATACAATGCATTATATATGCAAAAATATTTGGTGAAGAAAATTTTCAAAGAATGATTTAATTGAGACCTAACTAGGTCTCCTACTCAAACGAGAATTCACTTTATAAAACATTTTATTCTTGGAATGTTCTATTCTTTCATTTATATAACGAATATTTATTTAAAATTATAAATTATTTGGACAACAATATACTTCATTATTTGTTTATCATGGTATAGAACTCTTTCTTTCAACAATATTTTTAAGACCTTAATGGTTAACCTTTTTGATAAAGATATTCGAGATTTTTTTTTCATTATTCAAAATGTAAAGTATTCTTCCAATGTAGTATCTTGCAAATCTCATTTGTGTGATATTATTATTCAGCATTCATTGCTTCAAGAGATATTCTCCATAGTATCACTATCATAATATAAAATTTTAAGGACGTGGGAGAATAATCCTTATTATATTCTTCTTATGTCAATCCATATACCAATTGAGTGTTGCAGCTTATTATATTCTTGAAAAAATTCGATTCAGAAATCTTATTGAGGTTGCTTAAATGACATTGATATCTTGAAAATTATTCTTCCAAGGTTGCCCGTCATATGAACGACGAGAGGTATAGTTGAGAACTGATCGCTTTAATGTGAAATTGAAAACTCGGTACTATGATGGTGTAATCAAAGCATCGTGATAAGTAAATTGTTTTAAAGTGATACTAACATGTTAAAAAATAAAAAGGGATCCTTAAAATGATTATAGAAGGACAATAAGAGATATATTTATGTGATTAATGAAGGTACATTTCTATGAAATTTTATCGGGATATGTATTTAATGGATTCGGGAACGATTAAGCATGCATGAATTTGAGGAATAAGGTTTCAAGAAGTAAATGTAAGATCAGTAACAACCACGCATTAGCAATGCCTAATGATAAAAAGAGGATTTTCTGTAAATTATAATGATACGTCCATGCGACTTAAGTATCGTGACATAAGGTGTCCTAATAATGATCTAGAATAATCGCGATATGGTTTGCACTAAACGGGACAATGAGTTCAACTTATGAGGAAAATTTGGAAATTTTAATTAGTATTTTCCAAAGTGTATACTTACACTAAACAAGAGTTAGAGGCTATAGTCAAATTGATCAAGGGTTATGATTGAGAAATCTATTATCATCAAGGAAAGGCCAATGTGGTCGCCGAAACCTAAAGTAGGAAGAGATAGATCGAGGATGATAGATTTCAGACTAACTGATGGGAATGATTGAAGGGGTGAAGATTGAAGTAAAGATAATGCGAAGAGGACCAGAGGAATTAATTGAATATAAGGCTCAACTAAAATTTACCAAAAAGCTAAGATCCTGACAAGAAAGGATAATGTGAAGAGAACCCTTTATTGCATAACCGGAAGGATTAAAGATGGCTAGAAACTTAAGAGGATATAAGTCATGACCGACTATAAAAAAGGATGCCATTGAATAAGTAATTAAGTACTCGACATGGTTGAAAATGAAGACAGGACGGCGAGGAATTCAAGTTTTGGCGATTGTAGCTTGTAAATGACCCGAATAGGAGTAAGAGTTTATTATAATACATTTTAAAGGAGGATTATCAAAAACTAAGTAAGCCATCATGCTATTTGGCAATCATAAGTTATACGTTAAATAAGACTACTTATTTTATTATGCAAACGATAGATCTACACTCGATAAAATTTTTATAAACACGGAAGCGATAATTAGTGACAGAGAGACCTCGTGACAATTGTGCCAGGCAAGAACCCAAGATTTAATTTCATAACTGGATTATATTCCCAAAAGTATTTTATGAAAAAGAATGAGCAGATGCACAACTTAGAGCTCTCAAATCAGCAAGTAGAATGAGAAGGCAAAGAAGTTCAATAAGATCGTGTAGGTATACTTACGATGCAAATGTAAGGAAAATAGCCTCCGATATCCCTTATGAAGGACAAAGTGGAAAGATGAAGGATGTGATAGCAAGAGCTGACAGAAGGCAAAGAAGATCGTACACACCCTTTAAAGGACACTAATAACAGCTCCCAATAAACGCAGATACGTCTAAGGCGCTAATGAGAATAATAAATATGACTTTGGAGGTATCATAGTACTAGAAACATCATAATGGAAGGGATTAAAGAAGTCCGAAAAATAGCGGAAGATGAGGATTCCAAGATTCTAAAATATACCAGTCAATTGTATATGAAATGGTGCTTCTTTCGAGAAAGCAACGGAATCATGATGTGTCTTACGTTTCTACGAGAGGAAATCTTAAATATAAATCTAAGTGTGAGACAAAAGACGAATATATAAAAATGCAACTAGAAATTCTACATAAGCAATCGACATAGATAATATACCGAAATGAGCAGATGATAAGGAACAAAACCCTCGTTCTAATGACAGTGATGAAGGGGAATAAATGGGTTGAAGGACCATACCAAATATTAGAAGATGAGCTAATAGTCCATTCTAGAGGCTTTAACAGAAGACAGAGTGACCAGTTAACGTTAATTGAATTATCGACAATAACGATTATCACGCGAGCATTGGAATGCCTCCCTATAAGCTTTGTGCAGCAGATAATGTTGTTCTCCCTTGTGCTGGGAGGAATTTGTTGAGCGAAGGATACCCGGGACCGAGTTGATTCAGACCAAAGGAACCATACACGTAATCAGGACCTGACTAGAGGTGCAGGAAAGAAAAATAAATATGAGGACCAAACTCGTAAGGACATAGAGTATAATTAAGAGACCTAGTATTGTTGAAGGTGTCTCCATGAAAAGGAGTAATGAAGTTAAAAAGAAAAAAAAAGTTGAGCCTTAAATTCATTGGGTCATTTGAAGTCTTGAAAAGGATAGACCTCTAGCTTACGAGCTCGCCTTGCCTCCTAACTGACAACAAGTGCACAATATGTTCCATGTGTCAGTGCTGAGAAACAAGACTGTCAAGTTGGTCAAAGTCTTGTGGAGGAACCAGAATGCTGAAGAATCAACATGGGAACTAGAAGACACTATGAAAGAAAAGTATCCCCACTTGTTTTCAATTTGATTCCGAGATGAAATCCCTTTAAGTGGGAAGACAGTAATAACCAAAATTTTTAGGACTTTGTAAAATGATGAATGAATAGTAATCCCGACGATCAAGGAAAAAAAATTTAAGCTCACACTATATTAGGGTATGTAAATTAAGTTTCTGAGTTGATATTATGATTATACGTACCAAATGGGTGTATGTAAAAGTCATTAGTTCTCAAAGAAAACCAATATTTGAAAACGATCTTATTTTATGAACTATCGAGGAATACGAAAATCACATTACGATCAAGAATTTAAAATCCTGCAAATAAAACCCAAGTACAAGATTATAAAATATAAGGATTCATAAGAAAGGATTACCCGGTGAATCACTTACGAGGATTTACCACGATTACGAGGAAGCGACCAAGTGAGTACGTAAGTGAATGAATAAACAAACTAAACCCATAAAAATTCTTATGAAAACCAATTAGTACAAAATGCAACCAAAAAATTGGTGATCAAATAGTAACCTTTCCAAGGAGAATAAATAACTTAATTAGGATGAATAGTAGAAGAGATGGGCATTGTACTTTCTAGCTTGTAGGCTTGGAAAATGAAGCCATACTTCATGACTTATACAAGTAATATACATATCTATATGCCATAAAATCAACCAAAACTGAAAAGCAACCAAGCAAGCATCACACATTTCTCTCTCCCTCTCTAAAGAATACTCCATTCGGCCCTTTCAAGAATAAGCAAGGGAAGAGATTCAATAATCAAGCTCTAGTCATGAATTAATTCCCAAATTAATTCTCAAGCTTCCATATTATCAAACTAAGGTAAAATAAATCTTTCACCCCATTCCTTTGAGTTTTTGTAGGTAAATAAAATGTTAAAGATGATGATGAATAGTAACCAAATAGTAACATTAAATTGTTTTTGTTGATTTCTTGGATGATTAAGGATCTTTAAGCACACCCAAGGGTATATTAAGCACCATCCATCCAAGTAGATCCTTCCAAGAACCCAATAAAGGTATAAAAATTTATTTCAAACTTTGTTTAGTAAGAATTTTTCAAGAAAATTATGGATCTTAATTGTAGGTTAAAGTTGTAAGAGTTGTATGTTAGTTTGGTTGTTGCGGGTGAATTTGTTTGATAAAGATGATCGTGATGAACACTAAATCTTGAGTTCTTGAGATGAATAAATGATTAAATTATTAATTTTTAAATATTGGATGATTAATAATGTAATAGTGTTAAATCGAAACCATGGATCGTAGCGTTATATCATTATAATGTCCGATTTGCGGCTTAGTTTTCTGCAGAGTTACAGAATAAATAAACTGTGTTTTCTTGAAAAATAAGACTTACAAAATAGAGCTTGTCTTAAGGATCATTTAGGTGCTTGAATCTCTTAATTTCGACTTACGGTTCAAAAGTTAGGTATGTTTTAGTAAACGCGATTTACACGATCAAAACTACTACAAATTATCAACTTTGGGGGTATAAATGACCGACTTAAAATTATTTAAAAATCATGAAAATTTAACATGGATTGGTCTATGGAGTAATTGAGCTGTCTTAAAATTTTCAAATCAAAATATTAATTTTTTAATTTTTTAAAAATGTCAGAGTCGAGGTCGTGCAAGTAGAATTCCTTAAAAATCGCGAGAGGAGCCTACTTGTAAAATGAATAAGTGAAGTGGATGATAATGATTGAAAATATAAATCAAATTAATGACTACTCGTGCTTTAATAAAATGATGAGAGTAGGACGAGTCACATTATATGTTAGGTATGAATACAACACAGAGGGGGAGTGAATGTGTTTTGGCTTAAATGTTTGATTTTTGATCGACTTTGGCTTTAGCAGTTGGTGTTGTCAATGATTTAGTAGAATAGATGTTAAACATAAATAACTATGCAGATATGTAAAATAAAGATCTTCAAAACTCACTTAATTTTATATTAAAAATCAAGCAGTATTTTGCTACAAAATCTCTAAGTTCTTGTTTTAGAACTTAGCTTCTTTCTTGAGAGAGAATACTTGATTTTCTATCTTTATTCTTACTTTTTAACTAGAGGACCAGTGTTAACTTTATAACTCAGTTAACTGCTGGTTTACACAGTGGATAATAAACATGCTATTAGCTTTTCTAAATTGTCACTTGTCATTTCTATTTATAAAAAAGCAAATCTTCCATTTCTAGCTTAGCATATCTTTAGCATCTCGTGTTTACTTTAATCTCCTCTGTCAGTTAATCTTTGCCATTGATCTTGCACATCTCTCAAGCTGCTTTTTGTAGACTTGTCAATCCAGCTATGTGAATTGTTTGTTGATTTGCAACCTTGGATATTAAACTGTTCTGCAATTCTGTACTTAGAGAAATTTCTTCACTTCGAGATCTCCAATTAAGCTGTAGAGAACTCGACATCTTGATAGGCATGTTGGCTTGGCAATATCTCTGAAACTTTATTGTTGACTTGACTTATCGACAACTCTGAGTTCTCTAGTGAATTTTGGTTTATCGACAACTCAGAGTTCTTTAATGGACTTTGGCTTATCGATAACTCAGAGTTCTCTAATGAATGTATACTTGTCGATATCTCTGAGTTCTCGAATGGGTATCTGACTTATCGATATCACCAATATAATTTCCTGAGTTCTCGATAGGCAATTCATGAGTTCTCGATAGGTCTTTCTGAGTTCTCGAATGAGTTCTCTATAACACTAATTCTGTGACTTGTTGAGATCTTGACTTAGAATGTTTTTCACCAAACAAAATTATTCAACTCTGAGCTTCTTCATAATTCTTCCGAGGCATGACCTTCTTGATCTTCTTCTAGATAGAATTCTTAGGCTTGACACTGTTTAGGGAAAAATGCTCCAGTCTGCTTCATTTACATTTTACAGACATTAAGTGTTACAAGTATGCATTACAGATTAAGGTTAAAATACAACTAATTTTAGGGTTGGCCCCAAGCTTAACTGATTGCTAATGACATTGTCAGCATCAGTAATCTTTGACATCATCATGTTAATGACATTGATAGCTCCAGTAATCTTTGACATTAGATCATTGAAGATTAATGACATTGTTAGCTCCAGTAAGTTTTTGACATCAGATCATTGAAGGTTAATGACATTGTTAGCTCCAGTAATCTTTGACATCATCTATTATATATTACAATCTCCCCCAACTTGTTCATTATGAAATTATGCACAAGTTCTGATTGATGATGTCAAAACTTTATCCAAATGCAGAAACCAAAACCAATCTTCCTATCAGGTCTTCTTTTGTTGAGTTGCATTTAGATTTATTCAACATTCATTAGCAGTTTTGGCATTTAGATATATTCTCCCCCTTTTTGACATTATCTCCAGGAAGAAAGATCCAGCTAAATGCACATTGTTCAAGCTACTGTCATTGTCCATTTGGAGCACTGTCTGTAGCTTCAAGCTTCATTGGGATTCAAGGTGATGAGTTTATAAAAAAAATTCACTTAGTTCTGCAGAAATAGTCTGTTAGTGATAAAAGTCCTAAGCTCTCTGTTCTTTTGAATAAGTAGTCTCACCAATTCTCACTGCACTAGTCTCATGACTTTTGAGAGTCAGAGTTCCCTCACAAGGATTACTAAATCCATACATTCATCTACCACTCCTTTTTCCAGGAAGGATCCTACTTCTCTTATTCTTTGTTTTTCACACAATCTTTTCTCTTATCCTCACATGAAAGGCTCAAATGTTGTTTGACCTACAGAAATAAAAGGTGGCTGAGAAGAGGTAATCTGTGATCATATGATTAGAGGAAGACCATATAGGGCTAATCATACTCAATTCACCAGAAAAATGAGTGCATAAGCATCTATGACTGGGGTCACAGTTTGACTCAGAGATTGCCCTGTGGTTGTGACAGTGTATTGTTCACCACATGTAGAGGGAACCTCCAATGGAATTGGAGAGGATTTGACTGGGTTACTGTCATGTACACCAGCCTCAAACCTTTGTGCACCTTGCAGAGCACTGTCACATAAATGTGATGAACTTGCCTCTCCCATAACAGGGACATTGGCAATTGTACTCCTAGCTTCAACTGTCAAGGCAATTTCAGCTAGGGTTTTGAGGGGAGTTGTTCCTTCTAGGGGAACCTCCAATTGAATTGGAGAGGATTTAGATAGCTCTCCCTCAAGAGTACTACCCTCAAACCTATTCATCTGTGAAGATGATTGTGCACATGAAGGTGCAAGAGTAACCATGGGGTCTTCAGTAAGAACTGATGAAACCCCCATGTTTGTGATGGTGTCATCAAGGTCTACCCCAGCTAGTAGCCTCTCACCATCTAGATGTTGATTTTGGGTGGTGAGCACAGTTTAATGAACCGTATCACTTGAGTGTTGGTGCACTTGAGAATCAGATTCAAGTGCTCTATATGGTGAAGAAATTTGAGAGATTAGAGAAGTTTGCTTAGTTGTGAGTGTTGGCAGCTCCCCCTGAATGGATGAGGAAGCTTCAAGTGATGTGCCCTCACTGTGTGTGTCATCCTTATTTCTTCTACCATACACTCTAGGTGCAGGTTGTGCTGACTCAGTACAGGATGCATTGGGGTGAATGCTCTTTTTAATAGATGCACTCTGTTGAGAGAATGCATCTAGTAACTGTTTACTCCCCATTTATTCATCTGTGCCCTTTTGGGAGAACACAGAGGTGTTTTGAGTGGTCAACTCAGCTATCTTACTCTTCTTTGGTTTCTTGACCAAGGGTGACTCTGGTTCAGTTTGAACTATTTCACTCTCATTTACAACAGCAAGGGTTGGTTCCTTTCTCTTCTTTTTACTCACTTCAATCTTTTGAGAGACTAAAGTGGTTGGTTTGCTAACATCTAGTGGTTTAGAAGAAGGGGCTGCAGCTTTGGAAGGTCCCTGTTGGTGTGCTTGTGTTTGTACTTCCACAGGCTCAGGAACCATAGCAGAAATAGCAAATTTAGGAGCCCTCATGTCTGGCATAGGGTAAGGATAAGTCCTGAATCTCTCCAACATAAATGGAGTGATTCTGAGACTTACACTCACCTTATTCTTTGTAGTAAGTGAGTCAAATATTATTTTGGACACTTGCTTACAATTGCCAATTCTACTACTATAAATACCAGCTAACAAATGTATGTCATTTACTTTATGAGCTAAAGTAGACATAATAAACCATGGCAACAAGATTTCTTTACCTCTATTCTTCAAAGGCATAGTAAGCATGGTAGCCAGCTCCTCCAGAATTAGAGCCCCAACATTCAGATGCCTGTTGTGAGCTATTGAGAACACCAGCTTCTGCACTACACTTGAGATGTTGTCAAAGCAAGTTTTTCTGCAGGTGAAAGCCCTCACTACAGAATCAAACACAAAGGATCATTCCTTCATAAGGTTTGTCATGTTCAGGGTTGCCAAGTTGATAGAGCCACTGTAGTTGATGAAGTCCATGAATTCACTCAGCTCATCTGCAGTTGGCATCTCTCCATAGTTCTCAGTTGGCAATCCCAGGGCTGTATTCACATCAGCAGCTGAAAACTCAATTTCCTGGCCTCCAATTGTGCATGTGACCACCATAGAAGTGACATTCTCTAGAAAAACTGTCCTAGTTATAGATGATGTCCAAAATTCATGAAGAACGTCAAAATACAACACAGGACTTGCAGTTAAAGCACCTGCAATATAGGATTCAGAAAGAAACTTCACAAACCCCTTGAAACTATCAGGGGCTTGGTTAGCATCAAAAAAAGCAATAAAGTTAGTTCCCTTCTCTGGAATGATAGCTCTAACAATGTTTTGTGCCATTGTAGTGTTTAGAAGTAGTGGGTAAGAAAAAGTTTTGAGAAAGGAGCAAAAACGAGAGAGAAATCATCTTTTGTCTGAAAGCTAGGTCACTTGAGATCTCGAAAAAGTGTAAGTACAGTGTATGTATCGAGAAGTCTGGGTATTTATTGAAAAAGTAAAATACTTATCGAGAAGTCAAATAAACATTTGATATTAAACTTATCGAGAAGTAATTTTGAATATGAAAAAGGTACGTTCGAGAAGTCAAATGACTTATCGAGAACTCTGATAAATGCCCAGTTTGTCCGAAAATGGACTAAAAATGATTCTAATTTATTTGAATTGAATCAAATCGAAATCAGAATAAATTTTCCAAAGGTATTTGTCTAAAATAATTCATTGAATTAAATTATTTTAGTTCTGAGTTATTGATAAGTCTCAAAATATCCTTGTCGAGAACTCTATGAATTAACACTATTAGAGAACTCTACATGGTCTTATCGATAAGTCATAATAGAGCTTATCGAGAAGTCATTCGAGAAGCTGTAAATAGACTTATCGAGGACTCACTCGAGAACTCTAAAATGACTTGTCGATAAGTCATTTTGACTTATCGAGAACTCAGTTCTCTATACCTTTGAGTACTGTAATTCTGCCTTGTGTTAATTTTACACATTTAAGATGTAAATTAACAACTAAGCAGTTTACTTAGAATTTTGAAATATTCTAAGTTAATTTTTTTTGAATTTTTAAGGAAAATAAATATACAGAGATTCTGAAATATTTATAATTCATATTTCAGTTAATTTCCAATTAAATCAAACTAGGTTGATTTATCAGAAATTAATCTGCTGCAACACATTAGGTGAGTTCTTGCCTTAGGATGAAGAATTGAGCATTCCAATTTCACTCACAAGTCTAGTGAAGGTTGCTTCATCCAAAGGTTTAGTAAAATGTCAGCTAATTGTTTCTCTGTTGGAACAAAAATGAGCTCAATGGTACCATTTACAGCATGTTCCCTGATAAAATGGTACCTAACATCAATGTGCTTTGTTCTAGAATGGTTAACTGAATTAGCTACTATAGATATGGCACTAGTATTGTCACACATAATAGGAATTTTGTGTAACACTAGACCATAGTCCATTAGCTGATTTCTAATCCAAAGCACCTGAGCACAACAACTTCCAGCAGCTATATATTCAGCCTCAGCTGTGGAAGTTGACACAGATTGTTATTTCTTACTATACCGGGATACAAGTCTTTGACCAAGAAATTGACAGCTTCCACTAGTACTTTTCCTATCAACCCTACAACCAGCAAAATCTGCATCTGTGTATCCAACAGCTTCAAAACCAGTTCCCTTAGGATACCATAATCCCAAGTTAGGAGTTCTCTTTAAGTATCTGAAAATCCTTTTTACAGCCATCAAATGTGATTCCTTTGGATTGGATTGAAATCTGGCACATAGACAAGTAGCAAACATGATGTCTGGTCTACTAGCAGTCAAATAAAGCAATGATCTAATCATCCCTCTGTAGCTTGAAATATCCACACTCTTGCTTTTCTTGTCTTCATCCAACTTGGTTGCAGTAGACATAGGTGTAGATGCAGGTGAGCTATCCACCATACCAAATTTCTTCAATAAGTCATTCACATATTTGGTTTGGCTGATGAAAATACCATCACTTCTTTACCTAACTTTAAGGCCAAGGAAGTAACTCAATTCTCCCATCATGCTCATTTCATACTCACTCTGCATTAGCCTAGAGAATCTTTGACAAAGCTTTTCATTTGTAGATCCAAAGATGATATCATCCACATAGATTTGAACTAGGATCATATCTTCACCATGCTTCTTGTAGAAGAGAGTCTTATCAATAGTACCTCTGGTAAAACCATATTTGAGTAAAAATTCTGACAGTGTGTCATACCAGGCTCTAGGTGCCTGTTTCAGTCCATATAGAGCCTTGAGTAATTTGTAAACAAAGTTAAGGAATTCTGGATCTTCAAAGCCAGGTGGCTGTTGCACATAGACTTCTTCTTCTAATTCACCATTAAGAAAAGCACTATTTACATCCATTTGATACACCTTGAAATTTGAGTGTACATCAAATGCCAGAAAAATTCTTATTGCTTCTAGTCTTGCAACAGGAGCAAAAGTCTCATCATAGTCAATTCCCTCTTCTTGTGAGTAGCCTTTAGCAACCATCCTTGCTTTGTTTCTAGTAACAATTCCATTTTCATCCATTTTGTTCCTGTACACCCACTTAGTTCCAATTATGCTTCTATTCTTTGGCGCAAGAACTAATTTCCAGACTTTGTTTCTCTCAAACTGATTCAGCTCCTCCTGCATAGCACATATCCAATCAGGATCCAATAGGGCCTCTTCAGTTTTCTTGGGCTCTACTTGAGATAGAAATCATGCATGTAGGCATTCATTAGCAGTTGCACTCCTAGTTCTCACACCAGCTGGGGGATCACCAATAATAGCTTCTACTGTATGACTCATATCCCACTTTCTAGTGTGTGTCTGTTGACTAGTGCCTTCATCATTTTCTTCAGTATTACCATGACTGTCATTTCCATTCTCTTCTTCTCCCCCTGAGTTTGTGCCATCAAATTCAGGTGTCTGAAGAGAGCTTTCATTCCCGTGATTTTGTTCAGAGGTCTCTTTATTTGTCACTTGTTGTGCCACAACTTCATCTTCCTCATCAGAATCACTATCAATGGTTAGATTTTCAAATGCAAGGGTTTCAGCATCATTTACATCAAGGCATTCCAAGCCTGGACACTTGTCATCATCAAAAGTCACATCTGTGCTTTCCATAATTTTCTTTTGATCAATCACATAAACTTTGTAGGTTGTTCTTTCCGATGAATATCCCAGAAAAATTGCTTCAAAAACTTTAGAGTCAAATTTTCCCACATATTCAGATTTGTCTTTTAGAATATAACACTTGCTTCCAAACACATGTAGATGCTTCACTGTAGGCTTCCTGTTAGACATGATTGAGTAGGGTGATTTTCCATGAGCTTTGTTGATGAGATATCTGTTTTGGGTGTAGCATGCAGTATTAACAGCCTCATCCCAAAAACTAGTTGGCAACTGAGCATCTTGTAGCAAAGTTCTAGTAGCTTCAACCAATGTTCTATTTTTCCTCTCAAATACTCCATTCTGTTGAGGTGTTCTAGCTGCTGAAAATTCTTGAACAATGCCTTTGCTTTTGCAGAATTCACTTAATGTTGAGTTTCTGAATTCTGTTCCATTATCACTCCTCAATCTTTTCATACTAACTTTTCCTTCAGCTTGCTTCTCAATTTTCTTGATGTGCTCAATTATAATGTTTGGAGTTTCATCTTTAGAGTACATGAACTCAACCCAAGTGTATCTTGAAAAATCATCAACCATGACAAGGGCATATTTGTTCCTTGAAATGGACAAGACATTTACTGGCCCAAACAAATCCATGTGAATAAGTTGCAGAGGTGCACTTATGGAATTCATAGATTTTGACTTGTGACTTGATCTTTTCATCTTTCCTTTCGGACAAGCTTCACAAACTTCCAGTTGAGCAAATTCCAGACTGGGAATGTCTCTCACAAGCTCCTTCTTGACTAAGGTGTGATTGCTTTGAAACTCAGGTGAGATAGCTTCTTATGCCATAATTTGCTTTGCTCTTCTGATGCCTTGGTGTAGAAACAGCACACTCCATCCTTATTTATTGAGTCTAAGTCTGCAACGAACAAGCTTCCCTTTCTTACTCCTTTAAGAGAAATTTCACCAGTCTTTTTGCTAATAAAAGCACAATCTTCTTTGTTGAAAACAACTTGAAAACCTCTGTCTGCAAATTGACTAACACTTAGAAGATTTACTTCTAATCCAGCAACTAGTGCTACATCTTCAATTACAACATTTCCAGAATTAATCTTGCCATATCCCATTGTGAATCCTTTGTTGTTGTCTTCAAAGGTCACCAAAGGGCCATCCATCTCCTCAAATTATGATAGCAGGGCCTTATCACCTGTCATATGCCTGGAACATCCACTATCAATGATCCATATGACCTTCTTTCCTTTGCCCTGCACACAATGAGGATTAAGTGTGTTTAGCTACCCAAGCTGTGTTGGGCACTTTCTTCTTGTTAACTGATTTTGTAGAAGTAGAATGAGAATTTTCAGATAAAATGGAATTCATAGACTGTTGAGCATTTTCCCTTTTAGATATAGAACCAGCTTTTGATTCTATGAGATCAATTCTTAATTTGTGGCAACTCTTCATCACTTTCATGTTGCAGGGAATGCAGTCAAACTTGTCACAGAATGAATAGGGATCGTTAGCCTTAGCTTCATTGTACTTGCAGACTCTTTCAGGTGGATTGCTAACAATCTTTTTACAAAGATGAGTTTGGTGATTCATTGATCCACAATTCTCACACCTCTTTCTAGGAGCATCTGCAATATAAGCAAATTTATTGCTTTTGTTTATACCAATATTTCCATTTCTATTCTTCTTTTTCTTTTTGACCTGTTCAGCTTTAATCTCCTTCACAGGCTCCTTAGTTTCTTGATTGGCTTTTGGTGTTTCAACAGAGATGGAAGACTGAGTTGTCTCATCATTTTTCTTTTCCTTGTCCTCATCAGCTATCTCCTGTTTGATGATCAACTCTTCTTCACTGAAGTTCACTTCACATGCCTTGAACAAAGATGATTCAACTTTCTTCAAAATAATTGGAACACCCTCAGTTTTAGTTGATTTTCCTTTGTCACTGACAGACTTCTTTTTGTTGTTCAAACCCTCATAATCAAGACCAATGGCAATGTTTGCACATGGCTTGTTCTTTTCATGATATTGGCCAATCAAATCAGAAGCATTTTTGAAGGATTTCAGCTTCACTTCATTCTTCTCCAGCCTTTCTCTCAATACTGCTTCAATTTCACTTGCACACTTTAATTTGTTCTTTAAGTATGCATTTTCTTGCTTAGCAATATCAAGCTCAACCAGCAACAATTCAGTCTCTTATTTTTCACTCTCAAGTTTTTCATTGATCTTTTTCAATCTGCTAACTTCCTCATTTGCAGCAACCATGCTTGTATGAATGTGGAACATTTTTGTGCTCATCTTTTCAACCGTTTCCTTATATTGACTCACATTTAAATCAATTGTGGTAAGAGTTGGTACCTGTGATTTAGATGATGAAGAGTCTCCTTGCTCCAAGGCCATGAGTGCATAGTTTCCAACTTCTTCATCTTCATCATTATCTGAATCATCCCAGCTTTTACCCTGAGCAATATAAGCTTTCCCTTGTTGCTTCTTTAGAAGAGCATCATACTTTGCTTCCAATTCAAGATAGGCTTTGTCTTTCTTTGCCTTCTTGGGTTTCCTACATTCGGTAGCAAAATGGCCCAACTCATCACAATTAAAGCACCTTATTTTTTATCTATCAACAAATCCAGTTTTGTAGTCATTTTTGCTATCAAGAGTGTACTTCCCTTTTCCTTTCCAGCTGCTGTCTTTGTTGAAGGATTGTCCTTTGCTCTTGAAGAATCTTGGTTTCTTCACTCTAATGTTAGAGAATTTTCTAGCCAAGTAAGCCATTGATTTGTCTAGCTCATCAAGCTCATCAAGAGTGTAGAATTCATCTTCTTCATCCAATTCCAGTATGACTTGTTCTTTAGTGTCATTGACTCTTTTCTCACTTGTAGAAACTTCTGGAGTTTGGGATCTTTGATCATCATTAGAGGTCTGGCCATCATTCACAATTAGTGCACTTGAGCCATCTAGTACATATCCTTGACCAGCCCTTAATGATTTCTTTTGAATCATTTCAAGTTCATAAGTTTTCAGAACCCCATAGAGCACTTCCAGTGTGATTCTACTCAAATCCCTTCCTTCTCTGATTGCAGAGATCTTTCATTCCAAATGATCAGGGAGGGTAAGCAAGAACTTCAAATTAACTTCTTCGACATCATAAAATTTATCATGAAACTACAAGTCATTTATCAGCTTATTAAACCTTTCAAACACATCAGTAATACCCTCTTTTGGTTTAGCCATAAAACCCTCATACTGAGAAATCAATATCCTTCTTTGATTTGATCTAACCTCCTCAGTTCCTTCACAGAGTATCTCAATCTTTTCCCAGATCTATTTAGCAGTGCTACAGTTGACAATGTTATTATACATTACATTGTCAAGTGACTCAATTAGTATCAGTTGCAAAGCACCGTCTAGGGAAACTTTCTTTCTTTCAGGGTCAGTATACTCAGAGGGATCCTTGGGAGCATAATGAGCTGGAATAACCATGTCTCCATCTGTGGTTTCCTCAACTCTAACCACAGGATTGAAGGGCCCGTTCTTGAAGATACTAATGTAAAGATGATTGGCCATTCTTATAAACAGCAACATTTTCTTTTTCCATAAAGTGTAGTTGGCCTTATCAAAGGGAGGAATCTTGATACTACTGATTTTCTGTGTATTCATTTTTCCAAGATCTAATCTGTTTACTTTCAGATTTGGCTCTGATACCACTTGTTAGGTATGAATACAACACGGGGGGGTGAATGTGTTTTGGCTTAAATGTTTGATTTTTGATCGACTTTGGCTTTAGCAGTTGGTTGTTGTCAATGATTTAGTAGAATAGATGTTAAACATAAATAATTATGCAGATATGTAAAACAAAGATCTTCAAAACTCACTTAATTTTATATTAAAAATCAAGCAGTGTTTTGCTACAAAATCTCTAAGTTCTTGTTTTAAAACATAGCTTCTTTCTTGAGAGAGAATACTTGATTTTCTATCTTTATTCTTACTTTTTAACTAGAGGACCAGTGTTAACTTTATAACTCAGTTAACTGCTGGTTTACACAGTGTATAATAAACATGCTATTAGCTTTTCTAAACTGTCACTTGTCATTTCTATTTATAGAAAAGCAAAATCTTCCATTTCTGGCTTAGCATATCTTTAGCATCCTGTGTTTACTTTAATCTCCTCTGTCATTTAATCTTTTCCATTGATCTTGCACATCTCTCAAGCTGCTTTTTGTAGACTTGTCAATCCAGCTATGTGAATTGTTTGTTGATTTGCAACCTTGGATATTAAACTGTTCTGCAATTCTGTACTTAGAGAAATTTCTTCACTTCGAGATCTCCAATTAAAATGTAGAGAACTCGACATCTCGATAGGCATGTTGGATTGTCGATATCTTTGAAACTTCATTGTTGACTTGACTTATCGACAACTCTGAGTTCTCTAGTGAATTTTGGTTTATCGACAACTCAGAGTTCTCTAATGGACTTTGGCTTATCGATAACTCAGAGTTCTCTAATGAATGTATACTTGTCGATATCTCTGAGTTCTCGAATGGGTATCTGACTTATCGATATCTCTAATAGAATTTTCTGAGTTCTCGATAGGCAATTCATGAGTTTTCGATAGGTCTTTCTGAGTTCTCTAATGAGTTCTCTATAACACTAATTATGTGACTTGTAGAGATCTTGACTTACAATGTTTTTCACCAAACAGAATTATTCAACTCCAAGCTTCTTCATAATTCTTCTGAGGCATGACCTTTTTGATCTTCTTCTAGATAGAATTCTTAGGCTTGACACTGTTTAGGGAAAAATGCTCCAGTCTGCTCCATTTACATTTTACATATATTAAGTGTTACAAGTATAAATTATATATTAAGGTTACAATACAACTAATCTTAGGGTTGGCCCCAAGCTTAACTGATTGCTAATGACATTGTCAGCATCAGTAATCTTTGACATCATCATGTTAATGACATTGATAGCTCCAGTAATCTTTGACATCAGATCATTGAAGATTAATTACATTGTTAGCTCCAGTAAGTTTTTGACATCAGATCATTGAAGGTTAATGACATTGTTAGCTCCAGTAATCTTTGACATCATCTATTATATATTACATTATACGATTATAAAATATTACGTATTTAACGATCGACGCTCAGTACGAATAAGAACTAATAGAATGATAATGTTCTTGTTTATAAATTTTCGGACTGACTCACGAGCACCCTGCACCTCGAAACCCTCGGGAAATTTTACAAACCCTACATTTTGACACTCTTGTGTTATGGTTGTTTTTAAACACTACGTGATATGCATGATGTTGTATTACGATGTTTTTCGAATTGCAATATATATATTTATAATATCAGGCGATAAGTTAATGATTTTGGTATAAGAATATTACCGGATTTCAATTGTTAACGCTAGAGTGTAGCGTTGTATATATGAGAGGTATATGTAGACCGAGAATCGGTCAGTATAAGTTTTAAAAAACCCGGAAGCATTCTTTTGGTGTTTATATTTAAGGATGTTAACGCTAGTGAGTAGCGTGGTATTATATATTTTAGACCGAGAATTAGTCGGTATAAATTATTTAAAAACCCGGAAGTATTTCGGAGATGTTTGGGATGAATAAAGTTTGTATCTATTTTATTATTTAAGTAAATATCCCAAGGGACTCCATGTCCTCTTACGATTTATTAAATACCTCAAACTTTTATTAAAATGATTTCCAAAGATCGTATTCCCTCAATTTATATTATTTATTTAACCGATGAATATTATTTCCAATATTCATTTAAAGAAGAAGTATTCTTAGACGATTACTTAATTATTAATTTCAAATATATAATATTTATTTAAGATTTAATTTATTTATTTAAACATAAATCAATTGAGAAATATTATTTCAAATATTCATTTAATGACGAATTATTCGAGGATTAATTGTTTAATAATATGAAATATTTATTTTAGGATTATATATGATTAAAAATCACAAATCATATTTTTTTAATATTTTTTGAATTCATAAAATTGTTCTAGTATTTTGAAATCGTCGAAAAATATTATATCGACATACTTTAAATAATTCAACGACAATGTCAAAAGAAACTCCCCCTTAATTATTTATTTGTTAACAACGGTCAACTCACACTATTATAAAATTTCCTCTAGAAATTTCCAGAAGTATGTATGTATATATTGGTATGAACCTATCAACAAGCATTACGCTTAGGGAGCGAATATAAGTTCCAAGTATATGATAGGATTCTTTAAAAGGACTGGGAGGGGTAAACTCTAGTACTATGGGTACTAGGGAGACTACCAAAGGTACTGCAGGCAAAGGTACTACGTGTACTTAGGAACTGGTGAAGTGTATATATACCCGGAAGGAGACACATAGCCCATATGCGTCAAGGGTGATAACCGAGATAGAAAGGTGTCGTCCTTCTAATAGTAGAAAAGGTTTACAAATTTTTTGATAGACGGTCGATCATCGTATGGTGGTGGCTTCAATGAATGCCTTATTCTTCCAATTGGAATTGATATGCAATGTTGTAACCCGAGCCTAGGTGTTGGGATTACTAAAAAGGTATTCACAGAATAATTGAGTTAATAACATACGTGGTTTTGGAAAGTGGTGTGTATCACCAAGAAAATTACTCTTGAACATATATCATTACACGGATTATAATAATTTCTTTAACAGTATTATAAATTATTTTATATTATGGTTGAGCATTATTGCTCACTCTTGCTTTCTTTTAAATGTCACAACACAACAGATAACCAATTTGTCGGTGAGGAAGTTTATCACCTACAATCGCAGGGAGAACTCTTAGGCCTTTTGTAAAGTCCTTGCAGTTTTGTCTCAGGTAGGCCAGAGTATTCAAATAGGTACAAGATAATAAAAATAATTATTGTAACTTCATGTGGAGGTTATGAATAATTGTTTGAGATCTTGTAAAGTATATTTGAGTTGTAATAAAAAATGATACTTGTTGTACATCATTTCCAAGGCTATAACTTGGGTGGGTGGGTGTGTGTGTGAGAGAGAGAGAGAGATTGGGTTTGTGATATGGAATTTTATTGGATTTTGAGTTAATACAGGATGTACATGATTGATGGATTGCATGATGACCCGTATTCCTAACCCTGGGTTTGGGGCGTTATAAGTACCTTTTTTGACTTTATCAGAAACATTGGTCATAGTATTGAGTTCACCAAGGCAAGAGAGCTTTTCAGGACTAAGCTTAGAAAAGAATGGAACTTTTACTTTGATTGCATCAGTTGCTGCTTTCTCAATAAGATATCCAATTTTGATACATTATCATTGGTTTTCTTGTAATCGGGTTAGTCTTTAATTTTCAAACATGTGTTTGATTATGGGAATACTATATTACAATTCCTGATAGTTAGGTCAGGTGATAAATATGGTGTCATAGGCTACACTAGATTTTTGCAATCCAGCCTCTCACTCTGTTCACTCCCTTCCCTCAGTCCTAAGAGTGATTGCACTACCACTAAGTCTTCTGCACTTGTGATAATTGAAGAAATTTGAAGTTGTGCAGAGACTCCCGATGGATGATGAATATCCATCGGGATAGTAGTATGGCTATCCGACAGATGACTGCTGTTAGGCTTATCTGTCGGGATACAATCACTACTCGACGGATGATGAATATCCATCGGGATAGAAGAAATGAATGAGTTTGGAGTGGAGACTATTGTAGACTCTGTGCAGATTGATGAAAATTTAGGCACAGATGTCTCCACAGACTCAGAAAGAAATGGCCAGTGAGCCAACAAATCATCTAAAAGATGATGCTCACTTGTTTGGATTTTTGGCTTCTTCAGAAGAGTTAAAGATTGAGAATTTGGAAGTGATGTATTGATCATGTCAACATCCAGTGAGTGTGTGGGTGAATTTGGTGTTTCATGTGCTTCAATTGTTAAGGATTTTGGTTGTCACTCCACATTTAATAGAGCCACATCAATCTGACTTTGAGATGGTGCAGTGATTGGGTCTTTAGATCCAGTTTGCACTTTGTGTGATCCCTGTGCATCCCCAAGGGTTTTTGATCTTTTCTTTCTAGCATAAGTTTGTGGTGAACTTGTGTCCCTAGCCCTCTTGATCTGTGCTCCTGGTTGGGAGCTTATTTCAATAGTAACATCCTTTCGGGAGGATGAGACTAGAATTGAGCTTATTTCCTTATTAACAATCATAGTTTATTGGAAAACTGTGGTGTGGGGCTTGGGTACACTCATCTCACCAGCCTTATCCTCAGGGTTTCTTTGATTTTCACCATGTCCCTCACCTTGCTTACTCACCTTCACACTTCCCTCTTTGTGTTTAGTAGATTTTGCAACTGATTTCTTTTGAAAGAAACCAGAGGGGCTTTCTTAGTTTTGGGTTTAGAAATTGTTGTTTTGGTAGCTTGGGTAGGCATCTGTTGAGTCATTGACACATATGTCATTGCTACACTTGAAGGCAAAGAAATGTGTGAGGTTGGAAGAGTGGAGACAGTAGAGCTTACCTCACTTACCTGAGGACCCTCCATGACTGGAAAATAGAAGAGGGGCACCTCTTTGTGGTGATTAGCTCTATTAAGATCTGCAATAATCCTCATTTCTTGAACCCAACAATTCAGCTTGTTGGTTGGGTTCTTAAATGCAATATTTTCAATAAGATGGTTAGCAAGCATCATAAAGAATCTAGCATAATAGACACTTTTACCTCTCTTATTAAGCTCTCCTAACTTATAACCTAACTCAAACAGGACCAAATCACTGAAATTAAAGTACTTATCAGTAACTAGCATGTAAATAATTTTAAGCATGAAAATGTTAACAGAGTCAAAATTGCTAATTTTACTAGAAAAAACTTTAGTTACCACATCACATAGATAACTCCATTCTTTTCTAAGACCTAACCTCCTAATTTCACTTAACTTAGAGGTAGTAAGTGCATAGCCCATGGAATTTAGCATGTTAACTATATCAGTGTCTGTGTGGAACAGTAGCAATATAATCTGGAATTCTAAAGCACGCTTTGACAATGTCACTATTAATGCAAAACTACTTACCTTTGAGAGTGAAAGTTATGGTCTTGTCAGTAGAGTTGTACACTGCAGTTGTCCATATCTCCTTCATAACTTTACAGTAGATTGTGGGTGATTCTAGCATAGCATAACTGAGTTTACAGCTCTTCACAAAATCCATCATCATGTGAAACTCTCCAGACTGTTGAATCTCCTTATTCACAAGAGCAGTGAATTTGTTCTTTTCATAGATATATCCACTTTGAGACATGATTTTGACGACTGGTGCCATTGTTAGAGAATGAGAAATTTGCAGAGAGAATATTTGCTTTGGAGAAGAAAGGAAGTTAGAGCAATTGAATTGAGAATGATAAAATAGTAGAATAAAAATGAATTTTGCTTTTATACTATCTCAGAAATAAACTGTCAAAAATAATAAAGTGAAATAAAGTAACCAATCAAAATAGCCCAAAATAGCCGTTTAAAAATAAATAAACTGTAAAAATTATGTCACTTATCTGTCGTGTTGTGCTTACAAATTGTAAGTATACTCAATGGATAACGTTCAGAGTTTTAACGGCTAAGATTGAGACAATTCGACGGATGAGGATAAATCAATTATCCGTCGGGTTATGAAATAATCAAGAAAAGTAATTAATTTTTATTAACAAGTAATATTCCGACGGATGATCAAACTCGATGAATAATGAGCATCCGTCGGGATGCAAATTTTGACTTGGCCAAAATTTCATCCAGAACAGAAAAATCAATTAAGTTTCTGGTTGCATTATAACTTGCAAAAATATCTGAAATGATTCAAGAATAATTAAGCATACCTAACTCACTTACCAACCTTGAAAAGGTGGATTCATCAAGTGGCTTGGTAAAGATATCTGCAAGCTACTTTTCACTTGGAACAAAATGAAGTTCCACAGTACCATTCATCACATGTTCCCTTATGAAGTGGTACTTGATGTCTATGTGTTTTGTTCTTGAATGTTGCACTGGATTTTCAGTGATGGCAATTGCACTTGTGTTATCACAGAAAATTGGAATTCTATCCACTTGTAGACCATAGTCCAATAATTGGTTTTTCATCCACAAAATATGTGCACAGCAACTACCAGCACCAATATATTCAGCTTCAGCTGTAGAAATAGAAACTGAATTTAGCTTTTTACTGAACCAGGACACAAGCTTGTTCCCTAGAAATTGACAGGTTCCTGTTGTGCTTTTTCTGTCTATTTTACAACCTGCATAATCTGTATCTGAATAACCAGTTAGATCAAAACCAGAATCTCTAGGGTACCAAATGCCAAGTTTTGGTATTCCCTTGAGATATCTAAAAATTCTC
The DNA here is from genome assembly GCF_009905375.1 of Apium graveolens. Taxonomy (NCBI): domain Eukaryota; kingdom Viridiplantae; phylum Streptophyta; class Magnoliopsida; order Apiales; family Apiaceae; genus Apium; species Apium graveolens. The sequence continues at coordinate 152,084,304 of NC_133653.1, forward strand.
TTGATAGCTACTAAATGAGATTCTCTAGGATTAACCTTATATCTAGCACAAAGACAAGTAGCAAACATTATATCTGGCCTACTAGCTGTTAAGTACAGAAGTGAGCCAACCATGCCCCTATAGCTTGAAATATCCATAGACTTTTCAGTAGTGTTTAATTCAAGATTAGTTGCAGTGGCCATGGGAGTTTTTGCAGATGTGCAATCCATTAGATCAAACTTCTTTAAAAGATCATGAATATATTTAGTTTGACTAATGAATATTTGTAAGTCATATGTCATAGACCTATTTGTATATTCGAGGATTCAACTCAACTCAAATAAGAATGTAATAAGTAAATAGTGGATCGACCGTCAGAGAGATCTCGCAAAGTAATATCTGTCAAAGGATTCAGAAACAAGGTTCATCTACAGACTTGAGGAGTTAATTCACTGGAAGAAGTTCAAGAAGTTGATCATGCCTCAGTGATATAAATCAAGATCGTGGATTTAATCAAGTGACAGAGATCTCGTCAGGGTATCAATAAATTACAAGGATTTAATCTGAAGAAAATCAAAGTGTCAGAGTCAAGACATGAAGAAACGTCACGGAAGTTAGTCACTCATGAACCAGACAGTACATCGAGTGTCAACGTTGAAGTGGTGGAATTAATTCATAATTTTCAGTGATTTTCAGAAGGTTTGCAGAAGAATGGTTGCTGCTCAAGACTAGAATTAATTCTCTATTAATTAATTAAGTCATCTAATTTAATTAAGAAAATAAATTATATCTGCGAAGAATAATTTATTTATTAATTGAATTAATTGATTAATTAATTCTGAATTAATTCTAGGAATTTTAGGAATTTTCAGAAGTTTAATTGGATTAAATTCAAGCATTAAATCAGCAAGACAATTGAAAATGAACTAGCATGACAATCAGGATTGTCATACCGATTGTCATGCTAGGCCAGATTCAATTGTCACACCGAAAGTTACATCAGGAGGATGATTGTCTTGCTAGTTCATTCTGATTGTCTTGCTAGTTCATTCAGATTGTCTTGCTAGTTCATTCAATTGTCCTACCGAAAGTCTTGCAAGCTTAAAGGATTGTCATTCCAATTCAATTGATTCAGCTGATTGATTAAATAGAAGCAGAGAAGCAGCATATCATTTTTAACTCAATCAAAATACAAGAACAAAAAGCAAGCAGCCGCCTCTGAAAAATATCATTCTTCATCTGCAGAAATTCAAGATCAATTTCTAGTTTGTTAATGTTAAATCCAAACCACTAGAATTATTTATCTTGTTCTTGTGTATCAATCTAGCGGATTAAAATCCCTAGAACTTAATCTCAAATCGCGTTTAGCATTTGATTCTAATTATTGCAAAAATAGAAAAAGTTCATGTCGAATTTATTCTAAATTTGTGATAACTGATTTGAGATTAATACCTTGTAATCGATACAGTTGTTGTAACACCTTTCAAGTTTAATAATATTTTTATTTAACTTGAATTTTGTTTCACATTTTTTATTCCGCATTTTATTCGATTATTTGGTAACGTTTGTATTCAACCCCCCTTCTACAAACACATTGGGACCCAACAATTGGTATCAGAGCCTTCTGATTAACGAACAAATCAAGATCCTAGACTTTTGTGATTTTTCAACTCCTTGAATTTTTATTTATTCAAAAATTCATAATGACTTCACATAAAGTTGGAACCGTTAAAATTCCACAATTTGATAAAGAGAATTATATCATGTGGAAGAAGAAGATGCTATTATTCTTACAAGTTGCAAATCCCAAATATTCAAACTTGTTAAAGAAGGGTATAAAAACTCCGATGGTTATTGAACCGGAGGTAATAATAGATGGTGTGGTGACTACTGAAGCTAGAACCTATCCAAAAGAGCCTGAAGATTTTACTCCTGCTGAGAAGGAAGAAACCTCCTTGGATGCCAGCCTTCAATTAATATTAATTGATTCCCTTGATCCCTTGATGAACAGACATGTGATGAACTGTAAAAATTCCAAACACATGTGGGAAACTATTGAGGTGATTAATGAAGGCACAGAGGAAGTTAGGGAGAACAAGTTGGAAATCCTAACCTCTGAATATGAACATTTCAAATCAAATCCAGGAGAAGGAATTACTGAAGTGTTTGAGAGGTACAATGCGTTGATCAACAACCTGAACATCAATGGAAAGTATTATTCAATCAGGGAGGTCAACAAAAAGTTCCTTTTAACACTGCCAGCTCATCTTGAACATAGAATCACTGCCATTAGAGAAGCTAGAGATCTGAGTGAGATTTCTTTGGACAGGCTCTATGGAGTGTTAAAAACCTATGAGTTGGAGCAGATTCAACAGAAGGAAGTCTACGGGAATGATAGAATGGTCAGCACATCTACTGCACTTGTAGCTGAAGGTCAACAACAACAACAATCTCAACAGTTAGAAAGAATGGTACAGTTTTCCAAGGGTGAGGAAAATGAGTTAGTAGCAGAATATGATCCTCCTACTACAAATCAATCAAGTGATGATTTTTATTCCTTGGAAGAGCTGGAGCAATTGGAAGATGAATCAATGGCCCAAATTGTCAAGAGATTCTCCCATGTCAGATTCAGGAGGAATCCCAAGCTTAAGTACAAGTCCAACTACAACAAATTCCAGAAAGGTGGATCTTCATCCTTTAACACCAGCAGTGGTGGGTACAAAACAGGGATGGTTGATCGAAGCACCATTAGATGCTATAACTGCAATGAGTTGGGACACTTTGCCACAGAATGTAGGAAGCCAAAGCAAGTAAGAAAGAACTCTGAAAGGGCTTATCTGGCAAAGGGAAGAAGCTGGGATGATACTGACAGTGAAGATGAAGATGAAGGAAATCTTGCTCTTATGGCTATTGATGGAAAAGCTTCATTGTCAAGAATAGAGGTAAAACTTTCTGATGCTGAAATGGTTTATCATCTAAGAGGTAACTTAGATTGTGCACGTCGTGATAATGAACTGTTAAGTTTACAGATCACAGACCTTGAGAAAGAGGTCAATGAATTAAGACTTGTGCACATTAATCAAGACAAATTAAAAGAACAGGTATCTTTTCTAGAGAATAGAGTTGACTGTTATAGAAAACTCGAAACTATTCTCAAAGACAAGATCACCGGTCTTGAGACTAAGGTTAGAGCCTACTTCAATTCTTGTTCGAAGGCTAAAGAGTTCTACAGTAAGCAAGCTGTTAATCAAACATCTGGAATAGGTTATGATTACAATGCTGCTATTGGAGAATTAGGCATAAACTCCCCTCCTCATGTATGTGCTAAAGGGAGGGAAGTACCACATGTGCTTAAGGGTGTTGATGAACCCCTCTATAAAGCATCAATTGCTGAACCATTTGATGCGACCTCTTCTGTTATTCAAGAAGAAATACGTGCTGAGGATCATGCTTATGAGAAGATTGTTTCCAAGTCAAGTGAGTCGAAAGTTCCAGTCAAAGTTGTGAAAGCAACTGAGACTAACTCAGACACACATGAGTTGGATAACAATAATGCCATGTCTACCATGCATAAATTGCCTGCTGTTAATCACTCTCATAAAGCATGTGGTGTTGCTAATTGTATGTCTTGTGCTTTTAATATGATGTATGCTTATTTTAATGGTAAGCATGTGTCTAATGATAAGACTACTCCTCGTCAGCATGTGAATAACATGAAGCATGATAGGTCTAAGACTGCTAGTCCTTCTAAGGCTAGAAAGGAGACATTTGTGCCTAAGCTTAAACAGAAATTTGTTAACGCTGTTTACAAGGTCAAATGTTCAGTCATTGAGAAAGTTGAGGCAATTAAAATTAAAAATGTTGTTTTGCCTGACAAAGGACAGTTCTACAAGTATGCCGGGCCCAACCAAGTTTGGGTTCCGAAGAAGGTCTAATCCATTTGTAGTGCAGGGCATTAAACAGGTGTAACCGGTAGTGTGGATTCTTGACAGTGGATCATCAAGACATATGACCGGAGATAGAGCCCTGCTATCAAATGTGGATTGAGAAAGCTGGCCCCATGGTTACCTTTGGAGATAACAGCAAAGGTTTATCCGAGGGATATGGCTGTTTGCAAGTTGGGAATGTTATCATTGTAATTTTGTATATTGTGCTAGGTTATTATCAGGAAGCAGTATCTAACATATAGCACCAGTGACGAGACTTGAGAATATTACGACATATCAGGCACCTGCTGCACATTACACTTGGAATTGTACTCTAGTAAGATGTGTACAAGTGTACTCCTGGTTGGTGAGTTAAAAGAGGAAGTCAGTGCACCACAGTTCATGGACTTTGCAGCTGCAGATCTGTTGGACTATGCAATCTCTTCTTCACAATCTCACTTCAGGTTGGTATAAACTAGTATACTGCTCAAGCAATCGTCAAGGACATGGTATGGCACTCTAACAGAAGTTATAATGTTATATGAATTAGTAGAGTCGTCATAGTAATGCAACATAACAATTAGTATCTAAAGTACTTGACAAGTATCGGTCAATGATATCTTGTTAACATTATGTTGCAGATATTTGTAAGCTTTTGACATGAATGAGAATTACTTAGACTTTACCCTAAGTGATCAATGTTTTATCAAAAACTCATTCATATTGAAAAACAAAATTAAACTTCTTTCTACATTAGTGATTTCTTATGTCATGTAAAATCTTTTGAAATCACTATTGTAAATCATTTTCTCTCTATTACCATATATTCTGTGTTACAGGTTCAGTCTCCAATGACTTTCTTTCATTGACAGTCATGAGGTTGAAAACCCACAACATCTATCCCAGACTGTAAAGATAAACATAAAAACAGAACCAACCAACACTCTCTTACCACTAAATGTAGTATGAATGAGCGTGAGGGAGATAGTGCCTAGTGCACCACATAAGGAAGGTTCTGTAGTCAACCCAGTAGCTCTGTCTCCTACATAGATGAGTAGTATTTAAACCGAGACAACTGCTAGCCCCCATACATCTTCTCAAAAAGATGTAATGGCTGAAAAGGCACAAAAACAGTTACTAGATTCATTCTCTCAACAGGGTGAGTCTATTGAATTTTGCCTGTCGGCCAAGGTATCCGATGTAGTGTCACCACTTCAAAAATAATCAATTCTTGATGCACAAGGAGAGGTTACACACACAAAGGATGAGTTGACGGAAACAAGAGTTTCGACCATTTTAAGGTCAGATTCGATTGTTCAAGGTTCGTTAGTGGACCAATTGCCTTTACAGGTGTTAGGAGAGGATACTGATCCAAAAGCCATATGTCAGTGGTCAGTATCTACCTCCCCAGGCTTAAATCCCCTGGATGCATCTGCGGATAGTGGATCTGACATAGGCGCAGATCGGCAACTTGTTGACAATGATTCAGATATTACCTGATAAGTCACAAGGAAATGTCTTCACAGACATTAGAAGGGAACTGTGATCTTTATGCTAAATTCTTTGGATCATTGTTTACCTTCCCAGAATTCAAATCTGGAACCCTAAAAGGGAAACTAGCAACTTGTAGATTATGACTCAGATTTATCTGACGAGTTTAACAAGGATGGGGATTTGTGAACTCCCATTGCACCACCTGTGACCTCCTTAAGGATGGCTAAGGTGATTTTCCTTGCAGGTACAGCTGGATTATGGAGCTATGAGAGAAGAGTGATACACTTGTGAGAATGAGTGTAAACACGAGTGGAGAGAAGAGTGAAACACATGTGAGGTACACTAAACACAATCACACACTCACAGTGAGGAAGAAACAGAAACTACTTGTTATTTCTTTTCCAACCAAGTGAAATATGAGAACTTCTTCAGACGACGGCATACATTCCTTCTTTAAGAGGGAGATAAAAGCTTAAGTAATAGTTTGGAGGATTCCTCAACTAAGGGGGAGAAATAGCAGGGAGGAAGAAAAAGATCCTAAAAATGTACACTACACCACACCATTGTTGTTTCTAACTACGGATCCTATTGTACGGGAGAGGTGGTAAACACAAGGTGATTTCCTAGTAAGGGAAGAAGCTGTTAGGGGAGTACCATTGGTTTTTATCTGCGGATCCTATTGTACGGGAGAGGTGGTAAAACGAAGGTGATCTTCTTTAATCAGTTGATTCTCATAGGGGGAGAAGCAAGAGATATGGGCTTCTCAACAGGAAATGTGGTTGTACAAATGAAGATGAAACTACTTGAAGATATGTTCAGTCTAGAGGAACATCTACTTGGAATCTGGAAAATGTTAAATCTAGTCCAGAACTTTTCTACTATTTACTTTGCATGTATGTTTATATCTTTTTCTTATTTGTTAGTTGAGTTATCCTCTAGGTATTTGTGTGTTATTGTCTAACAAACAAATAGGGGGAGATTGTAAGTCATATGTCATAGACCTATTTGTATATTCGAGGATTCAACTCAACTCAAATAAGAATGTAATAAGTAAATAGTGGATCGACCGTCAGAGAGATCTCGCAAAGTAATATCTGTCAAAGGATTCAGAAACAAGGTTCATCTACAGACTTGAGGAGTTAATTCACTGGAAGAAGTTCAAGAAGTTGATCATGCCTCAGTGATATAAATCAAGATCGTGGATTTAATCAAGTGACAGAGATCTCATCAGGGTATCAATAAATTACAAGGATTTAATCTGAAGAAAATCAAAGTGTCAGAGTCAAGACATGAAGAAATGTCACGGAAGTTAGTCACTCATGAACCAGACAGTACATCGAGTGTCAACGTTGAAGTGGTGGAATTAATTCATAATTTTCAGTGATTTTCAGAAGGTTTGCAGAAGAATGGTTGCTGCTCAAGACTAGAATTAATTCTCTATTAATTAATTAAGTCATCTAATTTAATTAAGAAAATAAATTATATCTGCGAAGAATAATTTATTTATTAATTGAATTAATTGATTAATTAATTCTGAATTAATTCTAGGAATTTTAGGAATTTTCAGAAGTTTAATTGGATTAAATTCAAGCATTAAATCAGCAAGACAATTGAAAATGAACTAGCATGACAATCAGGATTGTCATACCGATTGTCATGCTAGGCCAGATTCAATTGTCACACCGAAAGTTATATCAGGAGGATGATTGTCTTGCTAGTTCATTCTGATTGTCTTGCTAGTTCATTCAGATTGTCTTGCTAGTTCATTCAATTGTCCTACCGAAAGTCTTGCAAGCTTAAAGGATTGTCATTCCAATTCAATTGATTCAGCTGATTGATTAAATAGAAGCAGAGAAGCAGCATATCATTTTTAACTCAATCAAAATACAAGAACAAAAAGCAAGCAGCCGCCTCTGAAAAATATCATTCTTCATCTGCAGAAATTCAAGATCAATTTCTAGTTTGTTAATGTTAAATCCAAACCACTAGAATTATTTATCTTGTTCTTGTGTATCAATCTAGCGGATTAAAATCCCTAGAACTTAATCTCAAATCGCGTTTAGCATTTGATTCTAATTATTGCAAAAATAGAAAAAGTTCATGTCGAATTTATTCTAAATTTGTGATAATTGATTTGAGATTAATACCTTGTAATCGATACAGTTGTTGTAACACCTTTCAAGTTTAATAATATTTTTATTTAACTTGAATTTTGTTTCACATTTTTTATTCCGCATTTTATTCGATTATTTGGTAACGTTTGTATTCAACCCCCCTTCTACAAACACATTGGGACCCAACAATATTCCATCACTAACTTGCTTAACTTGTAAACCAATAAAGTAAGTTAGTTCTCCTATCATGCTCATTTCATACTTACTTTGCATCAATTTGGCAAACTTTTTGCAAACTTTTTCATTAGTAGAGCCAAATATAATATCATCTACATAAATTTGAACAAGTATACTAGAGCTATTAACATTTCTAAAGAATAAAGTTTTATCAACAGTACCTCTTGTGAAGTGATTTTCCAAAAGAAACTTTGATAAAGTGCCTTCAAAAGATAGTAGACATATTCTGGAAAATTTACGTCTTCAAAACCAGGAGGTTGACCGACATAGACTTCCTCCTCCAAATATCCATTCAGAAAGGTACTTTTGACATCCATTTGATAGACCTTGAAATTGGCATTGGCTGCATAAACTAAGAAAATTCTGATGGCTTCAAGTCTTGCAACATGAGCAAAGGTTTCATCAAAATCTATTCCTTCTTGTTGACAGTAGCCCTTAGTAACCAATCTAGCTTTGTTCCTGACCACTATGCCATTTTCATCCATCTTGTTTCTGAATACCCACTTGCTGTCAATTGGATTCTTTCCTTTAGGTTTGGGTACCAGCTTTCATACCTTGTTCCTTTCAAATTGGTTTAGCTCCTCCTGCATAGCTAAAATCCAATTAGGATCCAACAAAACTTCTTCTACCTTCTTTGGTTCTTCCTTAGATAGGAATCTGTTATACAGACATTCTTCTTGAGTTGCTCTTCTTGTTTGAACTCTAGAAGATGCATCACCAATGATGAGCTCAAAATGGTGATCTTTAGTCTATTTCCTTTGTTGAGGTGGATTAGCTCTAGATGAAGAGGCCTCATTGTTGTCTTGATGTGTGACTGAGTTTTGATTATAAGAAACTCCCCCTGAGTATGTAAATCTTTGATTTGAGAAAGGGGGACTTTCTGTAGGTGATCTATTCTGACTTTCAGCTTCTCTTAATGTTCCGACGAATGATGCACTTTATGTCCCGACGGATGTAGCTGATTGTCTCCCGACGGATAAGGCAGATTATCTCCTGATGGATGAAGCATTTTGCAACTCGACAGATGTTGAATTATGTGCTTCATTAGTTGTAGATTTTTCTGCATTATCCTTATTTACTATTTCTTGATCACTTTCATTATCACTGTCATCACTAACCATCTCCACATTAGCAAACTTTAGGTTTTTATAGAAATCTCCATCTTGCAGTCCTTCAATATTTTTGTCATCAAACACAACATGTATTGATTCCATAACATTGTTGGTTCTTAGATTGTAGAACCTATATGCCTTTCCCACAGCATATCCAACAAAAATTCCTTCATCTGCTTTAGCATCAAACTTCCCATGTTGATCAGTTTGATTTCTCAAGATATAACATTTGCAGCCAAAAACATGAAGAAAATTTAGAGTTGGCTTCCTATTGTTGAACAATTGGTAGGGTGTCATACACTTCTTGATTAACCAAAGAAATATTCTGAGTGTAGTAGGCAGTATTCACAACTTCAGCTCAAAAATATGTTGATAACTTTGATTCTTCAAGCATTGTCCTTCCAGCTTCAATAAGAGATATGTTCTTTCTTTCCACTACTCCATTTTGTTGTGGAGTTCTTGCTGCAGAAAACTCATGCATAATCCCATTCACTTCACAAAATAATCTCATCACAGAATTCTTGAACTCGGTTCCATTGTCACTCCTGATTCTTCCTAATTTAAAATCAGGATGATTGTTCACTTGCCTTATGTGATAGATGATTATTTCACTAGCTTCATCTTTAGACTTTAGGAAATATGTCCAAGAAAACTTTGAAGAAAATCATCCACAATTACTAGGAAAAATCTTTTCCTTGAGATGGACAACACATTGACTGGTCCAAATAAATCCATGTGTAGCAATTGCAAAGGTTATTCAATTGTTGAATCAAGCTTCTTTCTGAATGATGCTTTGATCTGCTTTCCTTTCTGGCAGGCATCACACAATCCATCCTTAGTAAACTCCACTTGAGGAATACCTCTAACTAGTTCTTTCTTGACAAGCTCATTCATGGTCTTGAAGTTTAGATGGGACAGCTTTTTGTGCCATAACCAACTTTCATCTTGACTTGCTTTACTGAGAAGACAAGTGACAGATTCTGCATTAGATGAGTTAAAGTCAGCTAAATATACATTTCCTTTTCTCACTCCAGTGAAAACCACTTTGTTGCTCCTTTTATTTGTCACAACACAGGCTTCTGAATTGAAGGTTACTAAATTGCCCTTATCACAAAGCTGGCTGATACTCAACAAATTGTGCTTGAGACCATCCACTAGGGAAACCTCTTCAATGATGACATTGTCTTTTGAAATCAAGCCATATCCCACAGTATAACCTTTGTTGTCATCTCCAAAAGTAATACTTGGGTCAGCTCTTTCCTTGAACTCAGTGAGCAGGGTAGAATCTCCAGTCATGTGTCTTGAGTAACCACTATTCAAATACCAAAGATTCTTTCTATTTCCCTACACACATCAAAATCAAATCAAGTTGATTTTGGTACACAAGTTTCCTTGGGTCCTGCCTTGTTAGCTTTCTTCTTTGGTTTCTTAGGTTTGATCTCATTTGACTTGGGAATTTCTGATTCATCCTCAGTCATTTGAGTTTGACCTTTGAAACCAGTCATTAAAACAGAATTATCATGCACATTTTGATTAATAGGAAAAAGGCATGCTATTTGAAAACATGTTATTCCAATACATGCTAAATGGCATTTGTGGCATACTAAATGCAGCCTAATAAGGATTAGGTGTGACTGACATATTAGAAAATTATGCATTCATATTCTGAGTAGACATAGCATTCATAGGCATGGTAGGCATAGCAGTCATGTTCGGAAAAGAGGGAGGTACAGATGTTCTTATTCGATAATATTGTTGCCAACTGTTTCTCTGTTCTTAGTTCTTAACTTTTGTAGCTAAGCCCTTGCCGAGTCGTTTTGCTTAGTCTATCGGTTATAAGTCCATAGGAGGCAGTAAACCCATTTTCTCTAGGATTGTAAGCAAAAGCTTAGCCTGCGTCTTTTTTGAACCTAGAACATGAATTTTGTATTCTGCAGAACTACATCTCTTTCAAACTCTTCCACTAGTACGTCAGACTCAAGAAATATTACACATAGTGAGGAAACCAACGTCCAAAACCTCCAAAAAGCAATAGAGCGTTGGGACATCCCAAAACTCCCAAAAAGCCAAGTTTATGATACAAAATGGTATAGCTCAAGTTCCTCCATCAAAACCGAAGAAAGGGACATACACCTATCAAAAACTTTTGAAACAATTCACCTTCTCACCAAAAGTTCCCTAAAAACTAGCAAAATCATACAATTACATCCATATAGGTCTAGTCCAAGTAGGAATTAAGCCCTTAACCAAAGAAGGATTAGACACCTCAATATTAGCCATATTAAGAGATGCTAGATTCCTTGAGTTCAATGACTCTCTGTTAAGTTCCATAAAATCAAGTCTATGTAACGGACCCATCTCTTTTAGTTGCTACCCAAATTTATCCATTTCTCTTAAAGACAGGAATGTTATCCATAGCATGACACTCTAAGTTAAAACTTACAACTATAAAATGTTAGAAGGATCAATTTTGGTTGCTTTAATCTTTCGAATTCATTACAAAGCAATAATGTCCATTGGTGATGATGGGCATAAAAATGCTTTCGTCAAAGGAGAAACCATCCTTCTTCAAACTGACCTTTCAAGGTCTAACACAGTTATTCCTCGATCCATAAAATGGCATGACATTTACCTTCCCACTGAATGGGTTTTAGAAGGGGTAGCTCGCCCTAGATTACCGAAAAGATTAAAACCAAACACACAAATACACCAAGTTCACCAAGATGACAATGGAAGAGTCACTCTTGCATTTGATCGATCATCCGAGCCCCTTTTATTAGTTCTCGATATCCTGATGCTTCCTCAAGAACCTTAAATTTAGGAAGGATTTCTCAAATCCCTTCTGTTATTAACACTTCCTCAAGACCAAGATACTCTACATCAGATATACCCAATACCTCTATGGGTGGTGTGGATTATTCTTTCAATATACCTCACCCTTTCTATAAACAAGGTCAACTACCACCAAACCAAAACACGGTTTTCCCTTCATCACCAACATCCCCAACCTTCTCTGTTATAACTGAGAATATGGGAATTCCAAGTGAGCTAAATGTGATTGAAACAGAATTTCAAATCAATAAAACTTTTCTCCGTGAAGAGTTCTACTCTCCCCAAAATACTGAAAAAGGAAATTGGTTTTTTACCAACTTCAAAGAACAAAAGACACAACTTCAAGAAATTTTTTATAAATTTCTCAACCAAAACAAAATCCAAATGTTATTCTTTGATTGGTTGGAAATTTACTCCTCTGACCAAAACTTATTCTTCCCATTCACAAATTACCTAAACCCCGTCACTCGAAGCATGAGCCAAAAACAGAAACAATGGGAAACAAGCAGCGGAACTATAGAATCACACCACCCACCTTTTAGAAATGTCACACTAACAGTTTATAGTAAAAAAATCGAGGCACACCCCATGAAGAGACCAGATGATGACATACTATAAAATACTAGGAATACAATCCTTGTTGTTAATTACACAAACACCCACCTAAATAGCATAGGAAGTCAACTAAACCGAATAGAATACCGGATTCAAAAAATAATAGATTTCCCCAAAAGTATTAATAACCAAGAAACCATATTTAAGCCATACCAAGTTTCTAGACAAAGCCAACAACAAATTCAAACAAATAGACCATAATTCGTTAAAGCCATCAAAGACCATCTTAGCAGACTTGAAGCTTCCTCTTCCACAATATAAATAGATGCTGACAGTGTTTCATCTAAACAACTGAATGTAATACATCATGACTCAGATGAAGATGCTTTCATAAATGAAATATCCCAAGTTCATGACCTCCGACAAATAATTCCAAAATTCACAGCCCCAGACATTGGAGTTGAAAATTGACCTGAAATTTTAACCCAGTCTAAATTCAATGCATCCTCTGTTTATGAATGAAATATAGATGGAATGTCTGAATATAAAATTCTAAATCATTTACAATAAATGACCATGGCATCCAATGCTTATACGGCCCAAATAGGAAACCTAGACAAAGCTATAGCTGAATTACTCATAGCAGGGTTCTCTGGCCAATTAAAAGGTTGGTGGGACTATCACCTTACCCCTAAAAATCATCTTGAAATCCTAAATTCCATTAGGGAAGATGAAGAGGGAAAACCCATTTTAGATGAACAAGGAAACCCTATCCAAGGAGCAGTAGCACAACTCATTCTAGTCATAACACACCATTTCATTGGTGACCCTTCTCACCTGAGAGATAAGAATGCTGAGCTCTTACATAATCTCAAATGTAAAAAACTTAGTGATTTCCAAAGATATAAAACTATTTTCCTTACCAGAGTCATGCTTAGAGAAGACTCGAACCATACAAATTGGAAGGAAAAATTCTTAGCCGGACTTCCAACCTTACTCGGTGAAAGAGTTAGAACCTCTTTAATAACTGAACATGGAAGCCCGATATCTTACAAAAACCTAACATATGGCCAACTTATAAGCCAAACACAACGAGAAGGCCTAAAGATTTGTCAAGATTTAAAACTCCAAAGATATCTCAAATGGGAAATGAAAAGAGCAAAGCAGGAATTAGGTACTTTCTGTCAACAGTTTGACTATAATCCCAACAAAAGATATTCAAAAACAAAATGTGATGGCGAATGTAAGCCATATCAAAGACCTTATCGGAAAAGGTCTTTCACAAAGTCTAAACATTTCTACAAAAAATCAACAGAACCGTTCTATAATAAATCTTCCTTTAATAATAACAATAAACCTTCCTACAACAAAAAACCTTTCAACAAAAATAGATTAACTAAACCAACCAATAAAGATATAACTTGTTACAAATGTGGAAAAAAGGGACATATATCTAGATTCTGCAGACTTAATAGGAAAATACAAGAGTTAAACATAGAAGAAAGCCTATCCAACAAAATCTCGGCTTTACTCCTTGAATCTTCCGACTCTGAGACATCTGAAATGTCTGGAAATGATGAACCTCTTCAAATAGATGAGATTGCAACAAGCTCATCTTCCTCTCACAATTCCTCCTCTGAAGACAGACGAATCAACATCCTAACCAGAAATGAGGAACATTCTCACAAAATTATAAAAAGGATAATTGATCCCCAAATAAGAATTGAGCTCTTAGAAAAATTACTCCAAAGACCAATTGAACCCAAACCAGAACAAAAACCTTCTATTCTCCCATCAACAAAAACTACATATGACTTGACCACAATATTAAAAAAAAAACAAAAACCCAACCAGAAATACGTTCTAACAGTACAAGACCTACACAAAGAAATCAAAGAAATCAAAGAAGAATTAAAAATCCTTACAGAATAACAGAAGATAGATTCTGAAGCTTTAAATGGCCTCCTAGTTCGTGAAGTAGAAGAGAAAAATACTGAACAAAAACAACTAAGCAGTTTAAACAATACTCCTGAACAAGATGAAGATTTCTTATTTGAATTAAGACAGGTTACCTACCGAAAATATCTCATAAAAGTCAAAGTTGTCTTCTCAGATGACTTTATCTTAGATACCGTTACCTTATTCGATATAGGAGCAGATTTGAATTGCATTAAAGAAAAAATAATACCAAAAAGATTTCATCAACATACCAACAAAAAATTGACCGCCGCTAATAACTCAAACCTCAATGTAGTTAGTAAGGTTGATGCCTCTATCAATAATAAAACCTTCCAAATTAAGACATTTTTTCTCCTAGTTAAAGGAATACATCATCTTATTATATTAGGTACACCTTTCTTCAATTTAGTAACCCCCTATACTGTCACCTACAAAGGTATTACTTTCAAAACACATGACACCAAACTTACCTTCCCATTTCTTGAAAAACCCAAAACAAGGAACCTCAATACAATAAAGGCATATTCTATATATAATAACGAGATAAATGCCTTAATACAAGGCAAACAGATACAATTATCTCATCTAAAATAAGACCTTTCCTCTCACAAGATTGAGAAGCAGTTACAAGACCGCTTTATCAAAGAAAAAATCTTAAAATTAGTAAAACAAATAGAACTGGAACTCTGTTCTGACTTACCAAATACATTTTGGCATAGAAAACAACATATGATTGATTTACCTTATGAAAAAGATTTTGATGAGAAGGAAATACCAACAAAAGCGAGACCTATCCAAATGAACTCCGACCTAGAACAACATTGCAGAAAAGAGATCACCGATCTCGAATCCAAAGGAATCATATCAAAATCCAGATCTCCGTGGTCCTGTGCAGCTTTCTATTTAAACAAAATTGCTGAAATTGAGAGAGGGACACCAAGGCTAGTTATCAGTTATAATCCTCTAAATAAAGCCTTAAGATGGGTACGATACTCTATACCTAATAAAAAAGACCTTTTACAAAAATTAAGATCTTCGGTAATATTCTCCAAATTTGATTTAAAATCTGGATTTTAGCAGATTCAAATCCACCCAAAAGATAGATATAAAACCGCTTTTACGGTCCCATTCGGACAGTATGAATGGAATGTCCTTCCATTTGGAATCAAAACTGCCCCTAGCGAATTCCAAAGAATTATGAATGACATATTCAATGACTATTCTACATTCTGTATAGTATATATTGATGATGTTCTAGTTTTTTCGGAATCCATTGAACAACATTTCAAACACCTTAAAATTTTCTGCCATGTATCTAGGAAAAATGGTTTAGTCATATCAAAATCCAAGATTTCCCTATTTCAAACTCGTGTAAGATTTCTTGGCCACTACATATCAAAAGGAATAGTTACACCAATTGAAAGAGCCCTAACTTTTGCAACAAAATTTCCCGATAAAATCACAGATAAAACCCAACTCCAAAGATTTTTAGGAAGTCTCAACTATGTCCTAGACTTATATCCAAACATCAATAGGATAGCCAAGCCCTTACATGACCGCCTTAAAACTAACCCCGTCTCTTGGTCATCTGAACATACCGAAATTGTTCGACAAATTAAAGCTCAGGTTCTAGAAATCCCTTATCTACACCTTGCTGATCCAAATGCTTCTAAAGTAGTTGAAACAGATGCTTCTGAGTTAGGATACGGTGATATACTAAAACAAGTAGTCAATAGTAAAGAACAAAGAGTCCAATTTATATCTGCACATTGGAATGATTGTCAAAGAAATTATTCTACTATAAAAAAGGAAATACTTTCAATTGTTTTATGTATTACAAAATTTCAGAGTGATCTATTAAATCAAAAATTTCTCCTTAGAGTCGATTGTAAATCTGTAAAAGAGGTTTTACAAAAAGATGTCCAAAATATTGCATCAAAACAAATTTTCGCCAGATGGCAAACATTATTAAGCATTTTTTATTTTGATATTGAACACATTAAGGGAGATATGAACTGTGTCCCTGATTTCCTGACCCGTGAGTTTCTAAAAAATAGATAGTCTCATGCCTCGAAAAGGCAAAGGTGGGGGAAAAATCCCAGCCTTTCCCGGACAACTCCCGGTCACTCAACAAAGCAAAGCGAGTACTTCTTCAGGAAAACCGATCACATCCTGGATCGATAAGGTAATTGCAGATGAAGAAGACAATAACTTATTTCTAGCCCTTCAAACCATCAAGCCCATGGCCTCAACATCCAAAATCCCTCAACAGCCCCCCAAAGCTCTTCAGAAAAATCAACTAAAGTTACCCAACAAAACACTTCTTCCATCCAACCTACAAATACTCCCTTTCAAACTACATAAACAGTTAGTTTTCAAAACCCAACCCTCTTAGTTCCTCAGAGACCTATGTCAAAATTAGAAATTGATACCCCAAAAAGGCAAAACCAGGAGGTAGTAGTCATCCAGTCAAACTTTTCAAAATCCAATTCTGATTACTATACCAAAAGAAACCATTAAAAAATAGTATCAGTCGAAAGAGGATTTAACAATGACGATGCCTCCCTAGAAATTTCAAATGTTTTCCCTAAAGGATGGATGTTTAAACCCTGGGATCTATCAAAAAATAATGACTATTATCAAGCCATTCTCTTGTCAACTGAATCGGTCATGTTCAAACATTTTTACAATGTCCAGGATAGAGAACATTCAACGCCTTCATACACAACATGTCAAATACAAAAGGTCATCCACCCAAGTCAATGGGGCCAAGAATTCCACCGTCCAAAATTTTTTCCTTCAAACCACTGCTCCTCATATTCCTACTGGGATTACCAGCAAGCATGGCATAATTCATTCTTTATCCAAAATCAGAAGAATAGTCATTCCTGGTTGTTTTATTTCAACACCAAAATCCAAGTTCAGGAACTCCTTGTTTGGTTTCTTCAACGGTGGGATTTCTTTGAAGCAATTGAAGAAATTCTTACTCCAAATGCATATGGATGTCTAAAACTGTTCAAAACACACTTCAAACCCACAGAATACGAAAGACATTTTCCTCCTCTTTTAATATTATGTTCAAATTTCTTTCTTCCATGGGTCTGTTCTTGGGAGTTTAAAATTCATTTCAACCAAATACAGTCTTGTATTGTTCGGTCCTTTAAAGTCAAATGGAGGAGCAATTTCAAAGAAGACCAAAAGATTTCCAAAGAGATCATTCAAAAATGGTTATCAAGCCAAAATTTTATTACCAACAAAGAAGTTACCACTTTTTTTGCCCAAAAATCAAATGCCCAGGCATTATTAGCCCAAGTAAAAACCAAAAGCCAATACAAAGAATCCTAACTTCAACTCGCAAATTCAATTTATAATTCCGATGATGACAGCAGTTCGGTTCATTTAGGAGATGATAACGAAGATGACTGTCACGGGATATTTTACCCTGTAGTTTCCGGTGATTGAAATCTCAAAAAAAAGATAAAAGTCCAAAATACCCCCAAAAATTTCATGTAAATTTACATCATTTCATATTGTTTAGTTTTTCTTTATTTCATTATTGTAATTAGTTTGTATAAATACTTTTTTACTCCAAATTATTAGGGGTAAAATGGTAAAAAGTACTTTAAAAAAGGATATTGTACAATATTTTAATTTTATATCTAGTTTTCATTATATCAGCATTTCTCCGTAAAATAAGTAGAAGACACAAAAGAAGACAAAGAAGACGCTTCCAACTGAGACTAACTCAGCATTATTCAAAAGAAGACAAAGAAGACATAAAATAAGATTCCCACTGAGACCAACTCAGCATTATTCTTCAAACAAAGCAACTTTCGGTGGAAGAGGAATCATACTCAAAATCCTGTGAAGAAAGCAGCCTCCCACTCAGGAAAGCAGCCCCTCCACTAAGAAAAAGAGGACCTCCCACTCAAGTCAAGCTGTCCACTCAGGAAAGCAGAACTCCACTACAAGAAAAAGAATGATGTTGTTTCAAGAAAGTAGACTCCTCATCCTTCTATAAATAAGAAGAAGAAGAGAGTAACGTCTGAGAAATATTATGTAATTATTTTTATTAATAAATAATTATTATGTGATTTTATGTGAATTTTTGGTGAATTATTTGATAATTGATATTAATATTTGGATGTTTGTTTCTGATAAAAATTTAGATATTTTAATTTCTAATTATTCAGAATTAAATCTAGATAATTTTGGTATTTTCTGGTAATTTTTGGATTATTGTATGATTTTATAAGAATTTATAGAATTAATAATGATTATTTTTACATAATTATAAAATTACTTTTTAGAATCAGAAATCGTCTCACTTCAACAGTTTTTACGTTTTTACAACCCAAAACTCCTCCGAAAACTCCTTCCTAACCTAATATGATAATTCTGAACACTTTTCGTGTTTTAACTTTTTCGATCCGGGGTACGGTTTGATCCGTACGAGTCCCGGCGTGAAAATTTCGATACGCTAATCACTTTATAGATCGACAAAAATCCAAATTCTCAAAAGGCGAGACATTATTACCTTATTTTTGTATAAAGTATTTTATAGCAAGCTCTATTTTGATAATTATCCAAATCGGGTATCAAAATTGTATCGTTATATAGTTACTTAGCGGCTAAGTAACCTATTTTCGGATCTGATTTGTAACTGTAATTGTCGAATTATTAAATAAATAAGATATGTGAAGGTTCTGTCAGTTATGTGTTGCTGTATTGTTAATTGTTTATGAATTGTTGGATGCGAAGATTAATTTTATAATCAATTATCGAGCTGTATGAATTTAATTCATTTTTAAAGGAATTTTATTAAATATTTATTCTTACAAATGCTAAAATTGTTTCTAAAATTATTTTTGCTGTTTTATAATTTCATTTATTATTTTTAGGAGTTTATAAAATTTAGAAATCATTAGTTTTATTGATTATTTATTTTTAAATGATTTTCTGACTTCCATTTAATTGTAAAATCCGTATTTAATTCCAGAATGCTTCAAAAATCATGAAAATTTTATTTTATTAAGTTTGGAATATTTCATGAATTTTAAAATTATTTTGAAAATATTTTGGATTAAAATTCAACTGCATCGTTGTTCGTTACATCGTAAAATACGGGTATAGTGGGTAAGTTAAAAATAATTTAAAAATTTCGAAAGTTTTATTTTGTTAATTTTTAATTATTACGAGGACGTTTAAAATTAATTTAGCATTTCTTTCGGATTGTTGTCACTCGCAAGTCACTCGTTAAAATGCGGAATTAATCGATATACAAAACAAAAGAGAAAAACAAAAGAAGAAAAAAATAAAAATAAAAACACACACGCGTGCACCCTTGTTCTATTTCTTCCCCCTTCGACCCGGTTCCTCTCTCCCTCAACCTTCCATCTCAATTTTTCTTGTTTCTCTATTAATCTCTCAACCTCGATATCTCTATAATCTTCTCTCACATCAATTTCTTTCTTCCTCTTTCTATTACCCCGCGTCGCCCCGTTTCGCCGCCACTTGAGCTTCTTTTCCGGTTCGTTCTTTTCCGGTCAATCGCCGGTCTTGTTCCTGATTATCCAATATATATAAACGCATGTATCTATATGTGTGTTGTATACGTTGATGTTTGTGGTTCTATGCTGGGTGGCTTGACGGGGCTTCGGTAGCCGGTTGTTCTCCGGCCGTTGCTTCTTGTTCGGTTACTCGATTCTGAGTTTCGTGCGGGTCGTGCGTGGATTAACTGAAACTTTTATATTTTCTGCAGTTTGTTTGTGATGATATTAGGTGATAATTGTTTTAAAAAAATTCGAATTAATTTATGGAAATTCAAATAAATTTCTTGCGGTTAATTCGGATTATTTGATTATATTTAACGGTTAAATTTGCGTTGGAAACCCGGATTTAATCTGGTACCTGCGATTTTTACCGGCGTCGACGATGAGCCTTGGCGAGCCGACGGTGGACCGTGATGAAATGTTCTGAGTCCTAAATTGATATAAATTAAAATTAAATAAAATTTGTTGATAAAATGAATTACGAAATCAAGATATAAATAAAAACATAAAGATACGAATAATAGTAATAATAATTGAGTTGTATCGGTGATTGGGATTACAAATTGTGATTGGTTGTTGTTGTGATTTGACGTCGAACTGATTCGGGTAGGCCGATAAACAAAGGAGACGCTGCCCGATTTTCGGGAAAATTGATTCCGAAAATACGGGAACGTAACCTATAATTATCGGAGACATCGAATCACCATATACGATTATATTATATAAATTTAATTGCGATTGAAATAAAATAATTTATAAATAATCGATTACCTTATTTTTTAAGACAACGAGTATATGTACTTTCCGAAAACAAACAACGAACCGAGTTTCGAAAATGTGAATCATAATTGCTATGTGTATTTCAATCATACATATAAATATGAGTTGGATTATGAAATCGTATGGGTAGAATAGGATAGTGGTGTTATGTTAAGCGAAACGATTATCTGAATTAGGATATTTTAACCCTTTAGGTCCTAGTCGGAAGACCCGAGATGTGACGTTGGACTAGGAATGATCTAGTGATTAGACGTCGAGATTAATGAAGTTCCAATCGAAGGGCCGAGTGTTGGAATCGTATCTAAAATGAGATAGTAGTTTGACGATAAAGCCAAATATTCAAGGCAATCCAAAAGTCAACCGATAATAGTGGTTAAAGCTTATCGAGGCAAGTATTCCTGATTTTTTTCTTTTAAATTACTGCAAATATTTCTTCATTCCTATTCTAAGTTCAGAATAGTTAAATGTTTTATATTTCGCTGCAATTACTCATATTATGCAAGTTCTTTTTATTATTGTTCCTATAATTCGATTGCTCTCTTGAGCAAATACCCATTCTTTTGGGTTATTTGCGAACCCTGAATTGGGATGTTTTGAATTCAAAATGATTTGACATCAAAACACTCTACGGGCTGGATGTTTACTGTAAGGGCCAGTGATGAGCTGGATCCTATGGGCCGGGGATGGACCGAACCCTTGGGCAATAGAGCCTAGGTACCTGAATGGATCTAAACGGTTGGGTATAGATCTACACTATATCCTAACTGATCGACAGGATATAAGTGTGAACTAGTGTCCAGTCTAATTTGTTGTTGATCACCATTAACGGCATTCTTTCTCGAAAGTTTTATGATTCCAAAAACCGGACAAAACCCTGATTCTGGAAAAGAATTTGGGAATTGCTTGTCACTTTTGGATTTATAGTTAGAGGCTGGTGACAGCCAACGTTTATTCGCTCAACTCACTCAAATAAATAGAATTGTTTAAAATTGTTTAAAGATTTTGTCCGGAAATTTTCCTTTGATATTAATGTTTGCAACTTAAATTGTATACTTGTTGGGCATTTTTGGCTCACTCTTGCTTTGTAATTCTTATTCCTTCCAGAAGCAGATAATGATAAAAGTGAATAGCTTTTGATAGACAGCAGAAGTTAGAAAGATCTCCGCTACGAGAGGACGAAGATGTTAGAAAAAATGAGACAAGAGCATTAGTTAAAGGTATTTACACTTGTATTGTAGTTGTTGTGAATCGTAGAAGGTTAGATTCTTGTTTTATACCATAACCTGTAAACGATCCGGATTCAAGGGGTTAATTGTATATTCTTTTATTTTATGTAAAGATTGTTTCGTGACACCAAATCTTGACCCCGGATTTGGGTTGTTACAAGTTGGCATCAGAGCTGCAGGTTATTGGTCACTGAAATAAGAATAGGTGAGAGTAGGATAAGATTAATAGGTCGTATGAGATAGGAAAGACCCTAGGCATACTCATGTTAAGTTGAGTTGAGTGTGAATTAGGGTTAGCAGGTCCGATATGGAATTGATAAACCAGGATTATTGAGGGAAGTGTAAGGCAAATATCGCAACGTTATAGGTATATTGATCCTACAATAATGAGGAATCGACGGATTGACGGAGACTGGGTATGATACCCTACTTTTATGTGATTTTGAAGAAAATGCGATTGATTCTGGTGAGAACTTGTGTAAGGGAAGTTAGGTGAGTATTAGTACGATTTAACTTAGGCATTAGGACGAGTTCCACGCCGAAGGCAACCAGTTGATGGAAATTGATGAAGAACCAACGTTGCATATTTTGAAGGCACCACCGTTGCGAGAAGACTCTTATCACATATCGTGCGTTGCGCAGGGAATGGTATCTACCTTATTGGGTATAGGAAAGCCTAGCAAGGAAGTGCGACCCTATCTACAGACAGAACGTCGAATCGCATGCATGATTGTAAGCATAACGTCAAGGACGATGACAAGAATATGAAAGGCAATGGCAGGCGTCAACATTGGGTTCGAGTTAGGAATAAAATGGTGTACAATGATAAATAAAGTATCGTCGACTAATGAGTACGAGCAGAATCCAAGGAAACGTAGAAGATGTACCAAAGTGGAGAGACCCTTATACGGGCATTCTTTTAATTAGACATTTCATTAGTGGATTATAAGAATAGCAAGTAACTTATATAGTAGGGACGACTAAACATTTGATTTTCAAAAATTTTAAAATGAGATTTCGAAAAAGATTTTCTTAATCAACTTTCAGAAGATTTTTGCATGAAATAAGTTTTACAATTTGGTTGTCGAATTACTACTTAAGTTCTTGTTATTATAAACAGAAAGTGGTCCAGAAAGAAGAATGAATTTGGACTCAATGTTGTTAGTTCGGAGGACCAAGGAAACCTATTAGCAGGAAGAAAATTTTAAAGTTTTCCGTAAAAGACGAAAGTAAACTTGGTTTAATAATATCAATAATTGAATCAAAATGTTAAAATATTATTTACCCAATTCATGAAATTATTAAAATTTAACGAGACTTGTAATTCAAACGGACAGTGGATGATTGAAGAAAAGGAAAGAATCTTCCAGATGATTGGAGAAGAATCGTATTTCTATCGACGAAATTGAGGCATTGCATGATCGATGGGTATTTTACGCGACATAGATGAGATCTGAAGCAGTGATTATAACTTCCGGAAGGACGCGATTAAGATCAAATTATTGGAGCAGTTGATGTGAAGACATTTCCAGACAACATTCCGAAGCAATTGTGTGATTTGAATCGTGAACCTGTATTCGAACGATCCTGAAGGCAGATGTAGGCAAAGCATGGAAAGTGATCAACACTGACATTCTTTCTTCTAATACGATAGTATATATTCTTCTTGATTTTTGAATACGTGTGAGCTTCTTCTATTGATAAATCGTATGAGGTGAAAATGAAAGAAAATTTCTTGTATTCCTTCTGAATTGTTTCTTTTCTCAAATTATTAATTACAGATTGAGACAAACAGTGTTGTGGTATGACGCTTTGTTGAAATGACGAAGAGTCGGGTGGGACGCCACCTAATCATGTGTTGTATGCCATATAGTATGAAAGACTAACCATCTTGAGTACGAATATGGTTGTCTCATTTACATCTAAATCTTCACTCATTCTTCTTCCTTCAATTTATTGACTTACAGATTCTTCCAACTGTTTGTTACATGGTTATTCCTTATCCGGTTCTTTTCATTCAAAATCCTATTCACAAACTCTCCTCTTGCATAGAGTCTGTTCTTTGACGATTATAAAAGAAATGGAATAGTCCCGTGTGACAGGTAGAATTACATGTCGAAGGAGGATATGATTGCAAACTGATAAGTGGTTGACCCCTGCGAGCAAGAAAGAATGGATACATCGACAAATATGGACATGGCGAAGATAAAGTCAGACAGTTATTCTTGCTACGGGGATCTCATCAGTACGGTAGATTACGTTAACACAATGCACTTCAAATTGGAAGATTTCGATGAGAAATGAATCATTAGTGAACTGTAATAATTAGATTAATTACAAAATAAGGAAGTAAAGTTGTGTGCGTCAGACAGAGCAAACGAGTATTGGGACGACAATCAAAGATCAAGGAAATTATGAACAATGATTCAGACATGCAATTACTACGTGAAGCATCCCTTCGTCGCGGGAAGATATTTATCATGAAGATTCAAGATGGAAGAAATCTTAAATGTAATCGAACTTCGAACGTGTTCTTCAAGAAATTGTGAAGTTCTCTAACTTGCGTAAATAAGTTATGGTGAATTCAATGCTCATACCCGGGCCAGTGACGATAGTTTGATGCGGAACCATAAGTGGAGATGAAGCAATGGTGACTCGACTGTGAAACCTTTTAAGAAATAATGATATAACGATTAAGTTTCTACCAGATTGTGATGATAATAATGAAGACCATGCGTGGTTATTAAAAGATAAACCGATTAATAATGATCAGAAATAAATTAAAAGAATCGCGAAATCAAATTTTAAGTTCATTAATAACATTTCGTAATATTCTGAAAGAACTGAGAAAGATATGGTTATATTAATCATTGTTGGTGCAAGATCCAATTCCCATTTAAAAAGATATATGCTATGCCAGTCAGATGCTGATCAAAATGATAAAATGTGAATTATAGGAATTGTTGATTTTGGTTGATGGAAGTGGGTGGATATGATTGTGGATGATTTGGTTGATTGATGGTGTCGGCTTGAGTCCGACTAGTAGTCAATGGTGTAGGGGAAGTGCTGCCCAAATTTTTAGAAATTACCCTATATTTAAGGATAAAGAAGTATATTGTCGTTCTCGTCAGTACTCCAAATAATAGCGATCACGGTTCTTGAGAAAGTTGTTATGACCAAATCGACTTTATATAATAAGTCTTTGATTCCAATTATCTAGTCAGCACTTGGTTTAAGTGATCAGTTAAAGGAGTTAATTGATCAACTTTACCAACTAATGGTTAGTTAAATGGAGATCGATTCCAATTAGATTGAGTCAAGCTCTAACATGATTTTCAGATCCGAAATCAAAGCGATTAGTAATTTGGAGGAAGTAATGGCATTAACATAAATTGAAAATTTAATACAATTAGCGAGATGTTACTACAAACATGTGCGAGGTTTTATCCAGAAGATTATGCCCTTTTCGATAAATAAGAGGAACAAAAAGCTATTGGTACATGCGAATGAGAAGAATATTTCCAAGAACTGAAGGTGTAAGACAAAATAAAGAGATGTTATCATTCATAATGACGTTCCAAGAAGGACTTGAATGTACACTTCTTTTGAATGGCGATTGAATGGAAGTATTGAATAGAGACTCTGTAAGATAAGGAAAATACAAGTATAATATGTGATTTTAAGAGAATTATTAGAATCAAAACAATGTTGTTGGGGATTTATTTTAAAAAAATAGTATTGTCCCATTATTACCAAACAAACTATAATAGAAAAACATAACTATCATCGATAAGCGGGATGGAAATATAGAATCTTTATGGTTGTTAATCATTTAAGAGGTAGTTTCTTTTGAAGCCAGAGTCAGCTCATCTTTTCTGTAATACATTATCTCTTGTTCCTTTTTTTTCCTAATTTACTAAACATTAATCTTAAGTCACTGGGACAGGATAGATGGTATAAAAGTCAAAATATAGTCTAATAAATTATTGATGTGGGTTTATCCATGGTCCAATATTCTGTTAGACCATTTTTTAAAAGTTAAAAAAAAAACATTTTGTGTTGGCGATAACTGTGAGAAAAACACATAATAGATACTACCAGAAACATGTTTCATAACTTCATGCAATTAGTGTATGTACGTACACTCACACTTGTGTACTAATTTCCTCTTCTAGACATATAGGAAATATATTATGGAGCTTTTTACCTTATCCACTGCGAGTGTGAAAACCTCAAGATCGTCATTTTCCTTAATATGAAAGCGTGTGAATGCCTTGTAATTCACTATATAGGGTGAATAGAAGGCTTCATCAAAGTACAGATGTAGCCAATTAATACAGATGTAGCTTCCAAAAATCAAGGAAACCACAGTAGTGGTAAAGAACCAAAAGTAAAGTGTTAGTCCCTTAACAATATGACAAGAATTACAGAAGGGGGGTTGAATGGAATTCTTGAAACTTTTTTTTAAAATAAAATATTCTAACTCAAATATAAATATAAGTATATTGATTAGCACAATGCGGAATAAAACTTAAGTGAATCAAAACACTAGTAATTAAAAACTAGAGTCTTTAAAAACTTTCTGGTGGATTTGAATGATTCCACCAGAGATATATATTATATATCGAGAGAACTCTGTGTAATGTTCACAGCTGCTTACAAATGTTGAACTACTGAGAATACCGAGAAATGCTAAGAATTCTGCTTACAAATGTTTCTCTATTGTTGTATCTCAGATATATTCTATTTGCTACTTCTTGGTTTATATATATTACCAAGATTACAAAGTCAAAAGACAGAATCATTATAAAAACTATCGGGTCTAATGCTTTGCTGCTTTGTTCTCTATTACCCAGTTAATAGGCTTCCTCATTCCATTTGCATACACTTCGACGCATGTGACTATGCTGTCACTGTCAACTGATATTTGAATTCTTTATCCGTTGAGTACATGATCATCCGTCGATTTTATGATCATCCGTTGATGGCTTCATTGATCATCCGTCGACTGCTATATTGAACATCCGTTGATAGTCATTTGATCATCCGTCGATGGCTTTGTTAATCATCCGTCGGTAGCTATTTTGGCACTTGACTTCAATTCATTTATGCAGAATTACAAGACATCATTTATGTACAATTAATCAACCTATTCTGCATATCTAGTTAAAGTCAATCATGACTTATATGCTACTACAGAATCTATACAAAGGTGTATGCAGAAATGTGCTACAGGCTCATTATTACATAAGCTACTCACTCAATGGATAACAAGTTATCATCCGTCGGGACTATAATGAGTTATCCGTCGGGACTATAATTCTTATTCGTCGAGTGCTACATTATTTCACTAAGTAAAATCTACTTAGGTGTTTTGTTTAAGTAATCATCAAGTACATAACATATGCACAACAATCTCCCCCAATTTATGTCTACTGGAATTGTAGCCATAAATTAAGAGATACTTGATGATAACAAAACACCCTAAACATACAACTTTAAAAGATAGTAGATAATACTGAAAAGTGCTTCAAATAACAAAATGTACAAAGTTTAGCTCACAGTCATTTTTAAGATGCTCCTCTAGCCTGAGCAGATTTTTCTAGTTTCTTGAAGGTCTGGATCTTCTTCCAAGCTTTCTGTTGTTTTCATCAATCTGATTTTGGAGCTGCATGTGGAATTCCAGTTCATCAGATTCTGAGAGATTTAGCTTTCCTTGCATTTCCAAGAGAGTCTCATTGCTGGAGATGCTCAATTAGTCTTCTAATTTGAAGAATCTTCTCACACCTTTGTCATCTATGAACTCCATCAGCCAGTAGGGCCTTAGATGCACTCTTCTCCCTGTGTATGGGATGATTAGAGTCTTTGGGAGTGCATCTTTAGCTCTAACACTCCTTAGTTCTTCAATCTTCTTCAATACTAGTCTTCTTGCAGTGATATTGAACCCAAAGTTCTTCTTGAAGGATGAATAAACTTTAATCAGTACAGCTTGGCTCTCTTGAAGAATCCTGTGAAGTGGCCACTGAATCTCCTTTCCTCCTTTGTACTTGAACACTAACCTTTCAGGTAGGTTCCTGTATGCATCAATACCTCTTACTTCATCTAGTTCATCCAGATAGAGATTTAGATCAGAAAATTCTTTGATGTCACACAAGTACAGATAGTCTCCCCTATTGACTTTGGGCTGAGCTTTGACTATAGATTTGGATTTGAGAGGTGACAACTTCACTTTCTTGACTGCTCTTGACTTTGTCCTTTTTGGCTTGCTAAGGATTGGTAGATTGAAGTCTGGAATTGGTATGTTCTCCCATTCTATTGGCTCATCCTTGGGCACAATAGGTTCACCATGAATATTCCTGTAGGGATTCACCACCCTTATGTCTTCAAATACCACAGAGAGCTTTGTTGCTTGAGTCGTAGTTGGTGTGAATTCCTTAGGAAATTGATCTTCCAATTCCTTATCAACAATATCTAGTCTTCTTTTAGTTCTTTTAGCCAATTCTTTCTTTCTTGGAGATTTCTTATGTTCTTCAACTTGCTTCCTTGATTCAGTAGCTTCAGATGGTTGAGAGGGAATTTGTTGTGATGAATTTACAGCATGTAGCTTAGCCAAGATAGCAATCTGCTCTTTCTTCTATTTAGCCTTTTTAGCATCTAGAGCAGCCTGCTTCTTTTCCTGCTTCAATCTAGCTTTTTCTTCTCTCTTTGCTTGAGCAAATTGAGTGTGTCCAGCCACCACACAAATTTCTTTCCCATTTTTGAAAATCTCAGCAATCCTCCTTTTAGAAGCTGAATCAGCTGGATCTTTATAGAAGGCAATTGATCTTGACAGAAGCTTCTTCTCATCAGGCTTGGGTGTCTCATACACATTATCTAAGGGGTTCTTCAAAGATGATTTTGAGTAGTTTGCCCTTGGTTTAAGAATCATTTCAGCCTTTGGAGACTTGATGCATGAAGATTGTCCTCTCTCCAGATAGTTCATGCTCATCTCATTCACACTAATTTGCTTGACTTGAGAGTGATGGATGGCTGAATTAACTGGCTCCTTGACAAGTTCAAACTTTTTCTGTATCTCCTCATCAATCTTCTCCCAGTTGACCAAACTCAACTTTTCTTTCTCAACAACTTTCAAGTTGGCTGCTGCTGCTTGAATCAGATCTATACCATTTGTGACTGATGGCTTTGAGATAGTAATTGAGGGCACAATTACTTTACTGATTTGTATCTGAAGCTTCTCCCTCTCACTTAGTCCTTTCTCCCCCTTTTTGTTATCATCAAGTTGAGCTATGGAGGGAGTTTGAGCTGCCACCAGTTTTTGAAGTAGATTAGTCTATTAGGCTTGATGGAGATGAATGGCAGTCAAAGATTCTTCCATGGCTGACATTCTTGTATCCAAGGTATCTATTTTGGTTGACAGATCAGAATTTTTCCTTAATTGCCTCTTGATGTCAAGAATTGTAGCTTCTAGAAGTTTAGAATCTATCATGTCTGAAATAGCCTTCTTCATCTCCTCAATATCACCCTTCATAGAATCCACATCTCAAGCATGCTGGAGGCCTTGTATTTGCTGAAGTTGCAGGGAGTCAAGATGTGCCTGAAGGAGCTTCTTGGTGCTTGCATTGGTAGTGGTTTGAAGATCAATATTTGTCTGATTGATTAACTGGATCAGGGTTATCTTGAAGTAATGATCATCACAGTCCTTTGAGAATGCCCATGATGGTATACCTGACCTTGAGCTTGAACCTACTTCTCCCCCTATGTCCATTACTTCATCTCCACTATCCCCACTCCCATCTCCAAAGAAATCAGCTGAACCCCCAGTCTCATAGTCCACATCACCAGCTATAGAAGCCAAAGTTGTGATGGCATCCTTAGCCCTTTGCATAGACTGGGTGGTGTGTACCAGATTGAGCATCCTTTCTGCATTGTCATTGCCCTGTTCAGCTAGAATTTGATAAGCTGGAATAGGGTGAGTAAATGCCTCAGCATCAAGAGAAGTAGAATCTATAACATCTTTAGGATGCTGAGATAGTCCTTCCCTGTCTTCATCCTGGACATTCATTGACTCACTAGCAATGACATTCATCCTTATTGCTCCAGTACCGGCATTTCTCTCATTTTCTCTCTTTTGTTGCATCAGGGTCTCACCATGGCTCCCCACCCTCACACCCTCACCTTCACCTACTAAGGTGGGACTCCTCTCACTCCCTTTTGCCAATCCTGAAGAAATGGATTGCAGATGTTCACTCATTTCCTCTCCTTTTTCCTGGGAGCAACCCAGACTCTCACTCAAAACACTCTTCTCTCTCAATCCTAAGAGTGACTGTACAACCACTAAATCTTCTGCACTTAAAATAATTGAAGTTTGAAGCTGTGCAGAGATACTCGACGGATGAGTGATATCCATCGAGTGAGTGGTTTTGCTATCCGACGGATAATATCCGTTGAGAGAGTAGAAATGAATGAGCTGGGAATAGAAACTATTGTTGACTCTATGCTGATTGAAGATATTTTAGGCACAAATGACACAACAGTTCCTGAAAGAATTGGCAAGTGAGCCAACAAATCATCTAAAAGATGATGCTCACTTGCACTAGATTTTGGC
Organism: Apium graveolens; assembly: GCF_009905375.1. Classification (NCBI taxonomy): domain Eukaryota; kingdom Viridiplantae; phylum Streptophyta; class Magnoliopsida; order Apiales; family Apiaceae; genus Apium; species Apium graveolens. The sequence continues at coordinate 152,114,675 of NC_133653.1, forward strand.
TTCCCCAACAGAGTTAAAGAAGGGGAATCAGGAATTGATGTGTTTATCATATCCACATCCAGAGAATTTGTTGGTGAGTATGGTGTTTGAGGTGCTTCTATAACTAGAGATTTTGGATGTGACTCCACATTTATTGGAGCCACATCAAGCTGAATTTGTGAAGGTGCAGTGACTGTGTCTTTAGCACCAATTTGCACAGTGTGTGTACCCTGTGCATCCCCAGAGGTTTTTGATTTCTTCTTTCTGGCATAAGTTTGGGGTGAGCTTGTGTCCCTAACCCTCTTGGCCTGTGCTCTTGGTTGAGAGCTTTGTTCAATAGCTACATCCTTTTAGGTGGATGCAGCTAGAAATGAGCTTTTGTCCTTTTTAAGCACTGCAGTTTGTTGGGAAACTGCAGTGTGGCTAGGCTGGAATTCACTCAACTCTCCAACCTTATCCTTGGGGTTTCTTTTATGTTCACCCCTTCCCTCACCTAACTTACCCTCCTTCACACTCCCCTCTTTGGCTTTGGTGGATTTTTCAACTGGCATCTTTTGGGAGATACCAGAGAGGGCTTTCTTTGATTTGGATTTTGAAATAATAGTAGGTTTGGCAGCTTTGGTAGGCAACTTGTAAGTCATATGTCATAGCCTATTTGTATATTCGAGGATTCAACTCAACTCAAATAAGAATGTAATAAGTAAATAGTGGATCTACCGTCAAAGAGATCTCGCAAAGTAATATCTGTCAAAGGATTCAGGAACAAGGTTCATCTACAGACTTGAGGAATTAATTCACTGGAAGAAGTTCAAGAAATTGATCATGCCTCAGTGATATAAATCAAGATTGTGGATTTAATCTAGTGACAGAGATCTCGTCAGAGTATCATTAATTACAAGGATTTAATCTGAAGAAAATCAAAGTGTCAAAGTCAATACATGAAGAAACGTCACGGAAGTTAGTCACTCATGAACCAGACAGTACATCGAGTGTCAACATTGAAGTGGTGGAATTGATTCATAATTGACAGTGATTTTCAGAAGATTTTCAGAAGAATGGTTGTTGCTCAAGATTAGTATTAATTCTCTATTAATTAATTAAGTCATATAATTTAATTAAGAAAATAAATTATATCTGAAAAGATTAATTTATTGATTAATTGAATTAATTGATTAATTAATTCTGAATTAATATTAAGGTTTTTCAGAATTTTAATTGGATTAAAATCTGCATTAAATCAGCAAGACAATTGAAAATGAACTAGCATGACAATCAGGATTGTCATACCGATTGTCATGCCAGGCCATTTTCAATAGTCTCACCGAAAGTTACACTGGGAGGAGGATTGTCTTGCTAGTTCATTCTGATAGTCTTGCTAGTTCATTTGATTGTCATACCGAAAGTCTTGCTAGCTGTTGAGATTGTCTTGCTAGTTCAAAGGATAGTCTCACCGAAAGTCCTACCAGCTATGGGATTGTCATTCCAGTTCATTTCATTCGGCTGAATTGATTAAAAGAAGCAGAAGCATTCATTCACATTATCCAACACAAAACACAAAACAAGAACACAGAAAGCAAAAGCAGCCGCCTCTGAAACATTCCATTTTTCATCTGCTTAATTCAAGATCACATTTCTAGTTTGTAAAGTTAAATCCAAACCACTAGAATTATTTATCTTGTTCTTGTGTAACAATCTAGCGGATCAAAATCCCTAGAACTTAATCTCAAATTGCGTTTAGCATTTGAATCTTTTTATTACAAAAATAGAAAAAGTTCATGTCGAATTTATTCTAGATTTGTGATAATTAATTTGAGATTAATTCCTTGTAATCGATACATTTGTTGTAACACCTTTCAAGTTTAATAATATTTTTATTTAACTTGAATTTTGTTTCACATTTTTTATTCCGTATTTAATTCGATTATTCGGTACTGTTTGTATTCAACCCCCCCTTCTACAAACACATTGGGATCTAACACAACTGTTTGGTCATTGACACAGTTGCCATAACTACTCTTGAACTCAAAGAAATTGTGGAGGTTGGAATAGTTGTAGGGATGGATGAACTTACCTCACTTACCTGAGGTGCTTGCATTACAGGAAAGTAGAACATTGGCACATCCTTGTGATGATTGGCCCTGTTCAAATCTGCAATGAGCCTTCTCTCTTGAACCCAACAATCCAGTTTGTTGTTTGGGTTCTCAAGCACAATCTCTTCACAGAGGTGGTTAGCTAATAACATAAGAAATCTAGCATAATACATATTTTTACCTCTTTTATTTAACTCCCCTAATTTGAAAGCTAACTCAAACAAGACAAGATCACTGAAATTATAAAATTTATCTGTAACTAGCATGTATAGCATGTTAAGCATGGAAATATTCACTGAATCAAAATTACTGATCTTTCCTGAGAAAACTTTTGTAACTACATCACACAAGAAACTCCACTCTTTCCTAAGACCCATTCTCCTAATATCACTCAGTTTAGAAGTAGGAAGTGCATAGTGTATGGAATTGAGCATATTGATTATATTAGTGTCAGTGTGTGGTAAGTCACATTGTTATTAGGAATTTTGAAACATGCTTTTATCACATCACTATTTATACAGAATTATTTACCTTTGATGGTTAGAGTGATGGTCTTATCTATAGATTTATAGGTAGCAGTGGTCCACATCTCTTCAACAACTTCACAGAAGATTGTGGGTGATTCCAGCATGGCAAAATTGAGCTTGCAATTCTTCACAAAGTCCATCATCTTATGATAGTCATCTGATTGTTGAATACCCTTGTTCACTAATGTAGTGAAATTGTTCTTCTCATAAATGAACCCAGTTTGAGACATAATCTTTACAATAGGTGCCATTGTTAAAGAGAAGAGCTTGGAGAGAAAGAGAGTAAGTGCTTTGAGAGAGAATGAAATTAGAGCAGTTGAATTTGAGAATGATAAAAGAAAAACAATTGCAATGAAATAAGCTTTTATATTATCTCAAAAATAACTGATAAAAATAATAAAGTAAAATAAAGTAACCAATAGAAATCGCCTAAAATAGCCGTTTAAAAATAAACTGTAAAAATTCCATCCATTATCCGTTGTGTTATGCTTACAAACTGTAAGTATACTCGATGGATAATGTTCAGGGAATTAACGGCTGAGATTAAGACAATTCGACGGATGAGGATAAACTGTTATCCGTCGAGACATAAAATATTCCAGAAAAGTAATTAATTTTTATTAGCAAATTGTTTTTCGACGGATGACCAAACTCGATGGATAAGGGTCATCTGTCGAGATGTAAATTTTGATTTAGCCAAAATTTCATCCAAGACTGAAAAATCAATTAAATTTCTGGCTGCATTTCAACTTGCAAATTAACTCAGATAGATTTAAGAGTAATTAAGCATACCTAACTCACTTGCCAACCTTGAAAAGGTGGATTCATCCAGTGGCTTGGTAAAGATATCTGCAAGCTGCTTCTCACTTGGAACAAAATGTAGTTCCACAGTACCATTCATTACATGTTCCCTTATGAAATGGTACTTGATATATATGTGCTTTGTCCTTGAATGTTGTACTGGATTTTCAGTGATGGCAATTGCACTTGTGTTATCGCAGAAAATAGGAATCCTCTTAACTTGCAAACCATAGTCTAGCAATTGATTTCTCATCCATAAAATATGTGCACTGCAACTGCCAGCAACAATATATTCAGCTTCAGTTGTAGAAGTAGAAACTGAATTTTGCTTTTTACTGAACCAAGACACAAGCTTGTTTCCTAGAAATTGACAGGTTCCTGTTGTACTCTTTCTATCAATTCTACAACCTGCATAATCTGCATCTGAATAACCAGTTAGATTAAAACCAGAATCTCTAGGGTTCCAAATGCCAAGGTTTGGTGTTCCCCTGAGATATCTGAAAATTCTCTTAATAGCTATTAAGTGAGATTCTCTAGGATCAGCCTGAAATCTAGCACATAAACATGTAGCAAACATTATATTTGGCCTACTAGCTGTTAAGTACAGAAGTGAGCCAACCATGCCTCTATAACTTGAAATATCCACAGACTTTTCAGTAGTGTTTAATTCAAGCTTAGTTGTAGTGGCCATGGGAGTTTTTGCAGATGTGCAATCCATTAGATCAAACTTCCTTAAAAGATCAAAAATATATTTAGTTTGACTAATGAATATTCCATCACTCACTTGCTTAACTTGTAAGCCAAGAAAGTAAGTTAGTTCTCCCATCATACTCATTTCATACTTACTTTGCATCAATTTGGCAAACGTTTTGCAAAGTTTCTCATCTGTAGAGCCAAAAATAATATCATCTACATAAATTTAAACAAGTATACTAGAGCCATTAACATTTCTGAAAAATAAAGTTTTATCTACAGTACCTCTTGTGAAGTGATTTTCCAAAAGGAACTTTGACAATGTGTCATACCAAGCTCTAGGTGCTTGCTTCAGTCCATAAAGTGCTTTCAAAAGATAATAGACATGTTATGGAAAATTTGGATCTTCAAAACCAGGAGGTTGACTGACATAAACTTCTTCCTCCAAATCTCCATTCAGAAAGGCACTTTTGACATCCATTTGATAGACTTTGAAATTGGCATGGGCTGCATAGGCTAAGAAGATTCCGATGGCTTCAAGTCTTGCAACAGGAGCAAATGTTTCATCAAAATCTATTCCTTCTTGCTGAAAATAGCCCTTAGCAACCAATCTAGCTTTGTTCCTGACAACTATGCCATTATCATCCATCTTGTTTCTGAATACCCACTAGGTGTCTATTGGATTCTTTCCTTTAGGCTTGGGCACCAGCTTCCATACATTATTCCTTTCAAATTGGTTTAGCTCCTCCTGCATAGCTAAAATCCAATCTGGATCCAACAAAGCTTCTTCTACCTTCTTTGGTTCTTCCTTGGAAAGAAAGCTGTTGTATAGACATGCTTCCTGAGTTGTTCTTCTTGTTTGAACTCTAGAAGAAACATCACCAATGATAAGCTCAAAGGGGTGATCTTTTGTCCATTTCCTTTGTTGAGGTAGATTAGCTCTAGATGAAGAGACCTCATTGTTGTCTTGATGTGTGATTGAGTTTTGATTGTTAGAAACTCCCCCTGAGTTTATGGATCTTTGATATGAGAAAGGGGAACTTTCTATAGGTAATCTATCTTGACTTTCTGCTTCTTTTGATAACCTGGAGGATGGTGAATTTTGAGCACCGACAGATGAAGCTGGTTGTCTCCAGACGGATAATGCAGATTGCCTCCCGACGGATGAAGCATTATGCAACTCGACGGATGTTGAGTTTTATGCTTCATTGGTGGTAGATTTATCTGCATTATCTTTAGATACATTCTCTTCATCACTTTCATCATCACTGTCATCACTAACCATCTCCATATTGTCGAATTTGAGGCTCTCATGGTAATCTCCATCTTTTAGTCCTTCAATCTTTTTATCATCAAACACAACATGTATAGATTCAACAACAATGTTAGTTCTTAGATTCTAGACTCTATATGCTTTACCAACAGCATATCCAACAAAAATTCCTTCATCTGCTTTAGCATCAAACTTCCCATTTTGATCAGTTTGATTTCTCAGAATATAGCATTTACAGCCAAAGACATGAAGAAAGTTTAGAGTTAGCTTCTTGTTCTTGAATAATTGATACGGTGTCATGCATCTTGCTTGATTAATCAGAGAGATGTTCTGAGTGTAGCATGCAGTGTTTACAGCTTCAGCCCAGAAATATGTTGGTAATTTTGATTCTTCAAGCATTGTCCTTGCAGCTTCAATAAGAGATCTATTCTTTCTTTCCACTACTCCATTCTGTTGTGGAGTCCTTGCTGCTGAAAACTCATGCAAGATCCCATTTTCCTCACAAAATGCTCTCATGACATAGTTCTTGAACTTAGTTCCATTGTCACTCCTGATTCTTCTAACCTTGAAATCAGGATGATTATTGACTTGCCTTATGTGATTGATGATTATTTCACTAGCCTCATCTTTATACTTTAGGAAATATGTCCAAGAGAACTTTGAGAAATCATCTACAATTACTAGAATAAATCTTTTCCTTGAGATTGACAATACATTGACTGGTCCAAACAAATCCATGTGAAGCAGTTGCAAAGGCTCTTCAATTGTTGAATCAAGTTTCTTCCTGAATGATGTTTTGATCTGCTTCCCTTTTTGGCAGGCATCACACAGTCCATCCTTAGAAAACTCCACTAGAGGAATGCCTCTGACCAGTTCTTTCTTTACTAGCTCATTCATGGTCTTGAAGTTTAAATGGGATAGCTTTTTGTTCCATAGCCAACTTTCATCCTGACTAGCTTTACTGGGAAGACAAGTTACAGATTCTGCATTAGATGAGTTGAAATCAGCTAGGTACACATTTCCTTTTCTCACACCAGTGAGAACCACTTTGTTGCTTCTTTTATTAGTCATAACACAGGCTTCTGAGTTAAAGGTTACTGAATTGCCCTTATCATAAAGCTGGCTGATACTCAACAGATTGTGTTTGAGACCTTCCACTAAAGCAACCTCCTCAATGATGACATTATCCTTTGAAATCAAGCCATATCCCACAGTATAACCTTTGTTGTCATCTCCAAAAGTAATACTTGGGCCATCTCTCTCCTTAAACTCTGTGAGCAGGGTAGAATCACCAGTCATGTGTCTTGAACAGCCAGTATCCAAGTACCAAAGATTCTTTCTGTTTCCCTGCACACATCAAAATCAAATCAAGTTGATTTTGGTACCCGAGTTTCCTTGGGTCCTGCCTTGTTAGCTTTCCTTTTCTGTTTCTTAGGCTTTATTTCACTTGACTTGGGAATTTTAGATTCATCTTTAGTCATTTGAGTTGGGCCTTTGAAACCATTCATTGCAACAGAATTATCATGCATATTATGACTAACAGGAAATGGCATGCTATGGGTAAACATGTTATTCCAGTAAGGCATGCTAAATGGCATTTGTGGCATACTATATGCAGCATAATAAGGATTAGGTGCAAATGGCATATTAGCAAACTGTGCATTCATATTCTGTGTAGACATATCATTAACAGGCATAGGAGGCATGGCATTCATGTTAGGAAATTGAGGTTGCACAGACATGGAAGTAGGCATGGCAGATTTGCAATTAACAGACAGATGATTTACACTACCACACTTGACACAGATTTTTCTAGGAGCATATTTATCAGGTGTGTAGTTATTGTGTTTGTTAATCCCTACTTTACCATTCCTATTGTTTTTCCTTTTAGTCTCTATTTTTACCTCAATCTTTTCAAGTCTGTCACTTAACTATTTGACAGTCATGTGACCAACATTAGCCTTTTTCCCTTTTTTAACTTGACTCGACTCTCCTGAAACAAAGTTCTTGGAAACAAACCCATACTTCTCATTCAGCTTAACTAGTTTGGCTTTACTGATGGGCTTGCTCACAGCCGATGGATGATGATTTTCATTAATCGACGGATAACACTTTTTATTATCCAACGGATGATCCTCATCATCCGTTGAGTCTACATCAGTTAGCAGTCCATCTACCAAATTAGGTTCTAGTTTCTCTTTGTTCTTTTTTTAGGCTTCATCACAGAAGGACTCGATTCCTTGAACTTTGGTGATTTGAGCATGTACATCCCTGGATGTTTTCCATGCCTTAATCACCTCATGTTCACGCTCGAGCTGCTTCTTCAAAATTTCTTCCTTTTTCAAGGACTCAGTTAATTCCTCCTTAGCAATCTTACACTCAATTCTTAATTTCTCAAAATCAATAAACTGAGACTCAAGCACATTATTCCTCTCACTCAAAAACAAATTGTTTTCTTTGATTTTAGCATTTTCTTTAGTAAGAGACTTAAGTGTAACACGCAAATGATATAACTCTGTAGACATGTCATTAATGGCATCATTACACTCAGCTTTAGATAAATATGCAAGGTTTGTAGTAATTACCTGATTGCTTGAGGAACTTCTTTCTGTCTCATCAGACTTGGCCATTAGGGCTAGATTGACATAGTTGACATCTTCATCTTCATCCAGACCATCTGCTGCCCAGTCATTTTCTTGTGTAATAAAAGCCCTTTCCTTTTGCTTGAGTAGATCAAAGTATTTTTGCTTATAATCCATAGACTCAAACTTTTTCTTACTGGAATCTGACTTCCTACACTCACTGGCAAAATGTCTTGCCAAGCCACATTTGAAACATTTGAATTTTGATTTATCCACCATGTTTCTATTTGGCTTGGCTGCTCCAAAGTTCTTCTTGAACTTGAGCTTGGCAAATCTCCTGGAAAGAAATGTTAGGTGCTCATCAATGTCCTCCATGTCATCTTGGCTCAATGAATCTTCACTTTCTACTGCAAGCCCCTTGCCCTTGTTCTCACAGACCCTTGAAGTTGATTCAACAGCTTCCATCTTCACTTCCTTCTCCTTTTCCAACTCAGCAACTAGTGCAATGGATTCTCCTTTCTTCTTTCCTCTCTCCATCCTTTCATCCTGCTCTATTTCAAGCTCATAGGTTTTCAGGATGCCATACAGTCTCTCTAAAGTAAAATCCTTATAATCCTGTGAGTTTCTCAATGAGACTGTCATTGGTTTCCATTCCTTTGGAAGAGATCTAAGGAATTTCAGATTGGAGTCTTTTGTCTGATAGACCCTTCCATGCAACTTTAGAGCATTTAGTAGTTTCTGAAACCTACTAAAGATGATCTAAGGAATTTCAGTGAGAGACTCACTTTCTTCATTATGAAAATGCTCATATTGTTGAATCAGGAGCTGCATCTTGTTTTCTCTAACTTGCTCAGTGCCATCACAGATGATCTGTATTGTATCCCAGACTTCCTTGGCAGTTTTGCAGTTGATAATGTTGTCAAACATATCTCCATCAACTCCATTAAACAGGATATTCATGGCCTTTTTATCCTTTCTGACTTGTTTAATGTCAGTATCAGACCATTCATGCCTTGGCTTGGGAACTGATGGCTCGTTTCCTGTTGCAGCTTTCATTGGAACATGAGAGCCTCTTTCTATGCAATCCACATAGGCCTCATCTTGAGAAAGCATATGAAGATGCATCTTTACCTTCCAATGATGGTAATTATCTTTATCCAGAAAAGGAATCTTGACTCCAACATCCTTCTTGTTCATCTTGCAGAATTGTTTTGATCTTTAAACTCTTTGTAAGTTAAGAGCTTGCTCTGATACCAATTGTTAGTCCCTTAACAATATGACAAGAATTACAGAAGGGGGGTTGAATGGAATTCTTGAAACTTTTTCTTGAAATAAAATTTTCTAACTCAAATATAAATATTAGTGTATTGATTAGCACAATGCGGAATAAAACTTAAGTAAATCAAAACACGAGTAATTAAAAACAAGAGTCTTTAAAAACTTTCTGGTGGATTTGAATGATTCCACCAGAGATATATATTATATATCGAGAGAACTCTGTGTAATGTTCACAGTTGCTTACAAATGTTGAACTACTGATAATACCGAGAAATGCTAAGAATTCTGCTTACAAATGTTTCTCTATTGTTGTATCTCAGATATATTCTATTTGCTACTTCTTGGTTTATATATATTACCAAGATTACAAAGTCAAAAGACAGAATCATTATAAAAACTATCGGTTCTAATGCTTTGCTACTTTGTTCTCTATTACCCAGTTAATAGGCTTCCTCATTCCATTTGCATACACTTCGACGCATGTGACTATGTTGTCACTGTCAACTGATATTTGAATTCTTTATCCTTTGAGTACATGATCATCCGTCGATTTTATGATCATCCGTTGATGGCTTCATTGATCATCCGTCGACTGCTATATTGAACATCCGTTGATAGTCATTTGATCATCCGTCGATGGCTTTGTTAATCATCCGTCGATAGCTATTTTGGCATTTGACTTCAATTCATTTATGCAGAATTACAAGACATCATTTATGTACAATTAATCAACCTATTCTACATATCTAGTTAAAGTCAATCTTGACTTATATGCTACTACAGAATCTATACAAAGGTGTATGCAGAAATGTGCTACAGACTCATTATTACATACGCTACTCACTCGATGGATAATAAGTCATCATCCGTCGGGACTATAATGAGTTATCCGTCGGGACTATAATTCTTATCCGTCGAGTGTTACATTATTTCACTAAGTAAAATCTACTTAGGTGTTTTGTTTAAGTAATCATCAAGTACACAACATATGCAAAACATAAAGAAACACAGAAACATTATATATCAAAGCACCACCGCGGGAGAATGAATCGGGTACACTGTTACACATTTTATTCCTTGTGACAACCATGACCCGATTGATCACAAATTAAGTAGGTTCAAAGGATAATAGAGGCAAAAATAAGAATTTTAGAAAATCTCCATGTTAATATTTAAATAATGAATTCGTTTCTACCTTTGGAACATCAAATGCAGACATAAGATACTTATTACATGCTGGATAAAGACCAAATGTTCTATTCGACCACGAAGGCTAGTTGGGTCTAGAAAATGCTCACTCTCGACCGTGCGATATAATTCATATTTTTAATATAAAACTTGTACATAAAAATAGAAGTTCATAAAAGAGATTGAGAGAGACTATATATATATATAGAAGAGAAGAATCACATACAGAGATAAAGAGATTATAGGGCGTACCTTAATGTTGAAGCGCAAGCTAAGCCCAAGCCGAGAATTTAAATTAGACCCCAAAGTAAACCAAATTAAACCTGGAATAAAGAGATAAAATCAATTACACGAAGAATTTATCCAGAATTAACCAAATAAACAAAAACCCCCCAATTCAAACGTAAAAACCCTTGTTTTCTTTGAAGCTCGAATCGGTTCAAGCAGTCCCCATATCCATCGATATTTGATATTTATCTCTTAAAATGAATGGAAATGATTTTAATTTACCTATAAAACTAAAAGAATGTAAAAAATTCCAGAGATAGCTGAGAAAAAATGAGTTGTGTGTGTGTGAGAGAGAGAGAGATAGACATTTGTTAGTGATGATATTGAAAGGGGTTAGGTAGAGTATTTTGACTTCTCCAAAAAAAAATTCGCTCGTCTGAAAATTTTTGCCGATTTTGGCCCAAATAATTGGTCGTCTGTCCAATTCACTTATTTGCATTTTGTTTTTCTTTTTTTTAAAGGAAATTTTTTTGTTATAAATTGGTACCAAATAATTTATTATTTAAAGATAATAACACTTACAATAATTTACAAACTCAAGTTACAACTTTAATTTAAAATTTAAATAATAGGATTATTCAGAACTTATATTTTTTAAAGATAAATTTTTATATATTAAAAATATATTATTACTTTAATATTTAAAATAAAATATAATTCTTCACTTATCTAATTGAACTAATATTTTTAAATTATTACTTAAATATATTACAAAGTTAAATAATTTAAATTCAAATATTATATGTAAATACTATATACATATATAATTATTTTGTAAAATGATAGTATTTTATTCGTTAATACCCTATGACAACACAAGTTCACATATGTTGCAGTGTGTAACACTTTCTATCTATAGTAACATTTTGGAAAGGCTATAGTAACATAAAAAAATGCGATGTTGCGGTAGACAAAGGTGAGCATAGCTAATGTAACATAAGTTTGTAACACTCATGATCAAACTATTGCAATAGGCCATCTATGGCGTAGTGTCAGTAAAAACTAATGAAACCCATGTGTCTCTGTTAGTATCATTAAGATCTACCTTAGCATGTAGTCTCTAATCAACTTAATGTTGTTTCTGAGTGGTGAGCATAATTTCAAGAACTATGTCACTTGATTTTGGAAACATTTGAGAAATGGAATCAAGTGTTTCAGTTGTAAGAAGAAATTTAAGATATAAGATTTATGATGTTGAGATTGAGTATGGACAACTTACTTGGTGAGAAAAAGAAAGTTTCAAAGAATTTTGATAGAACAAAACACTCAAAGATTATAATTCTCAAAGATAAGAATTAAATCTTTCATAAATTTCTTCTGTGAAATCAGTTTCTTCTTGTAATGTGCTCAATATGTACTTTAGTGAACATATGAACTCAAACAGAGATTAGTTTCTCACATGCACTATCGAAAAGTTTCTGAAACTAATCATGTGGTACTAATTAGAATATTAACATTCATAATCCAGTTTAATGGGACATGTGGCGATATACGATTGACTGTAAAGGTAATTATATAAATGTGTGTTACTGCACGCACAGTTCCTGAGAATAAAGTTTTGTATTAAACGAACGTGTTCTATATCCTCTCGTCAACTTGTAAACATCTATAACCATGAAAAATTACCCACTTGTGGCTAACTTAAACTTGTGATTACAATACTGATTAAAGCAATATTCGAATATCGTAAAGATAGTCAATCAAAGTTTGACCATTATCAGTATTTAATCACGACTATCGAGATTTATCAATCAATATTGGTTTGACCAATTTCAGAATTTAACAACTACTGCCAGGATCTATTAGTCAAAGCAAGTTTAACTAATATCAGAGCATATACGCATAATCAGTAGTTTAACATGCAGCTATCAGCTAAGGATCATAGAAGTTAATTGCATGTTATCATGGCATCAATATTTAGCACAATAATCAGTATCTAACAAGTACTGACATATAATAAGATATCATGCTTCAAATTATCAACAATTATTTCTTAATTATCAGAGTTTAAGAAATGTCCTGATATCATTCCCAATTCATTCACCAATCTTGTGAAAGTAGCTTCACAGAGAGGCTTGGTGAATATATCTGCCAATTGCTAATCTGTTAGAACAAAGACCAATTCCACTGTACTTGCTTCCACATGTTCCCTTATGAAATAGTACCTGATGCTGATGTGTTTAGTCATTGAATGTTGCACTGGATTTCCTGTTATTGCAATAGCACTTTGATTATCACAATATATATGAATAGCAGAATAGTCAGTAACTGATTCTTCATCCATAAAATCTGAGCACAACAGCTTCTTGTAGCAATATATTCTGCTTCTGCAGTTGATATGGAAATTGACTTTTGTTTCTTGCTATACCAAGAAACCAATCTGCCACCAAGAAATTGGCAGCTTCCAGAAGTGTTTTTCCTGTCTATTTTGCATCCTGCAAAATTAGCATCTGAATATTCAATTAGCTTAAAATCTGAATCTCTAGGATACCATAATCCCAGACTCATGGTGCCTTTGAGATACTTAAAAATTCTTTTCATAACTAATAAATGAGGTTCTCTTGGATCATCTTGGAACCTTGCACAAAGACAAGTAGCATACATGATATCAGGTCTACTAGCAATCAAATAGAGGAGTGAGCCAATCATACCTCTATAGTTAGCTATATCTACTGAAGAACCAGTATTTAAATTTAACTTGGTTGCAGTGGCCATGAGAGGTGATGCAGTTGAGCAGTCTTGCATTCCAAATTTTTTGAGCAAATTCTTGGTGTACTTGGATTGATTTATGAAGATCCCTTCATCAGTATGTTTAACTTGTAACCCCGGAAAATAACTCAATTCTCCCATCATACTCATTTGATACCTAGACTGCATTAGCTTTGCAAATCTCTCACAGAGTTTATCATTAGTAGATCCAAAAATGATATCATCAACATATATGTGTACTAATAACAAGTCCTTGCCATGGTACTTATAAAAGAGAGTTTTATTAATTGTACCTCTTGTGAAACCACTATCTAACAGAAATAGAGCAAATGTTTCATACCAAGCCCTTGGAGCTTGCTTCAATCCTTAGAGTGATTTATCCACAAAATAAACATGATCTGGATAATTTGGATCAATGAACCCTAGAGGTTGTTCAACATAAACTTCCTCTTCAAGTTCTCCATTTAGAAATGCACTATTTATATCCATTTGGAACACTTTAAACTTCTTATGAGTAGCACAAGATAGAAAAATTCTTATTGCCTCAAGCCTTGCAACTGGAGCAAAAGTCTCATCATAATGAATGCCTTCTTGCTGTGAATAGCCCTTTGCAACCGGTCTTGCTTTGTTTCTTGTAACAATGCCCTCACTATCAGTTTTGTTTCTGAACACCCATTTTGTGCCAACTACAGATCTATTCTTTGGTCTTAGCACAAGAGTCCAGACTTTGTTTATTTCAAATTCATTAAGCTCCTCTTGTATTGTTGTAACCCAGTCAGCATCTTGAAGAGCTTATTCCACCTTCTTGGGTTCAGTTTGAGACATAAAAGAATGGTAGAGATATTCATTTTGAGTGGCTTTTCTGGTTCTTTCACCACTATCAGGATTTCCAATAATCAAGTCAGGTGTGTGTGACTTAGACCATTTTCTTGCAGATGGAAGTTGACTTCTTGAAGAAGACCCTCCCCTTTGATCCATGAACTCTCTATTATTTCTTTGACTAGTACCTCTATCATGTCCCGATACTCCCCCTGAATCAGTGTTCCATAGTTATTAGTATTTGACTCATCAGAGTTTGAGGAATGAGAGTCTAATGATCTATGTATTGATGTCTCTTGAGTTGAATCACTTGTAGAAGTCTCTGGATTTGAATTATGTTGTTCCCCCTCAACATATACTTCAGTGTTAGAAGAACTTCCACTAACATGTGGATCCTCAGAACTTTGAGTGATATCAGGATTTACTGTATCAGGGTTAGGATTTAAAAGTTCAGCATATGGTACTTCATTTTTAAATCTCAATTTATCATGGTCATCTGCATCTTCTACACCTGTTATCTTCTTGTCATAAAAAGATACATGTATGGATTCCATGAATGTTCTTGTTCTCATATTATAAACTCTGAAGGCTTTTGTAGATAATGGATATCCCACAAGAATGCCTTCATCTGCTTTTAGATCAAACTTGGTAAGCTGCTCCGGATGAGTTTTGGGAACATAACACTTACAACCAAAAATGTGAAAGTACTTCAAATTTGGCTTCTTTCCCTTCACCATTTTAAATGGTGTTTTTCCATGCCTGTTTATCAATGTTGCATTTTGTGTAAAGCAAGCAGTTTGTACAGCCTCAGCCCAGAAGTAGGTAGGCAATCTTGCTTCCTCTAGCATGGTTCTTGCAGCTTCTATGAGAGTTCTGTCAACAACTCCATTTTGTTGTGGAGTTCCAGGAGCAGAAAAATCTTGTTTTATCCCCTTGAGTTTGCAGAACTCTTCCATTTCTTGAATTCAGTTCCATTATTACTTATGATGATTTTCACTTTGTATATTGATCATTTTTTCAGCTCTCTTATATGATCCAGAAAAATGGATGGGGATTTATCCTTGGTGTGCAGAAAATACACCCATGTGTATCTTGTAATTTTATCAACAATTACTAGTGCATACCTCTTCTTGGAAATTGACATAACATTTACTGGACCAAAGAGATCAATATGAAGTAGATGATATGGTTCAAGAATGGAGGATTCAGTTTTACTCTTGAATGATGTTTTCCTTTGCTTGGATTTCTGGCATGAGTCACATAAGCCATAAAAAGTAAACACTGCATTGGGCAATCCTCTCACAAGATCTTTCCCCACAAGTTCATTGATATTGTTGAAATTGAGGTGAGAAAGTCTTTTATGCCAGTTCCAACTGTCTTCCACAGATGCTCTACTAAGTAGACAAACTTCTGATTCATCAGTATTTGTGGAGACCCTGGCTTCATATAAACTACCATGTCTTACACCAGTCATTGCAATCTTGCCAGCAGTCTTACTGACAATTTCACAATGCTCCTCATAGAAGTTGACATGGTAACCTCTTCTCACAGATTTGACTTACACTGATCAGATTATGCTTGAGTCTTGCAACTAGAGCATTTTCAATGATGATATTTCCAACTTTGATTTTTCCATATCCCAAGATTTTTCCTAAGTTGCCATATCCATAAGAAACACTTGGGCCAACATTCTCCTCAAATTCTGATAGCAGGGATTTATAACCAGTGTTGTGTCCTGAGCATCAACTGTGTGACGGCCTCAACCCTGGGGTCAAGAGTTGACATCACTAACAACAATAATAAGAATCATAATTCTGTCCAACTCATTAGTAATACATAACTACGACCCCTTTACCAAGACCTTTTCCAGGTTTAAGTATGATTTATGTTGCAACTAGTACAAACCAACTTACAACAATCTTTCTGACGCAGCTAACTTAACACAGCAACTCAACAGACCATCTATGGTCCAGCACAACTACCTCAGAGGAGCCTGACACGAAAGGAGCTGGAACTCTGCCCTGACTACCGTGCAAGAATCTCCTAGGCATCTGCAATACATGTAAAATATTCTGCAAGGGTGAGCAATCGCTTGCTCAGCAGCATCACTATATGAATAACAAGTAAAACAGTTTAAAGTAAAGCAGTTATAGGAAAAGAATTCATAATTTGCTGCACATTAAGTAAAAAACTATGTAAACTGGATATTCAAAATTAGCATGCTCTGTAAAACAATATCATTAGTAGTGTGTTATGTATAAATACCATAATTAAATCTTAGCATGCTATCTTCATTTCCAAATCCACTATATAAACCACTTGTTCCGCTACGGGAATCATAAAACTCAAATCAGATATGTAGTGGATATGTGAAGACAGCTTATCAGGCTATCAACACTGGACGGCTCCCACTGCCATCCTATATACCTGTTCTGGAACTCAGAGACTAGCTAGGTCTCTAACCAGCTGGACTAATCGGTTTTATAGTGCGCGCAACCGAATTAACCTCTTACGCCACCTCAATAGGCCTACTCTGGCCCCAATGTATCCCATATCTGACCGTTTTATCCAGTTTTCAAAACACTTGTACCTATCTCATTTTCAAAATTATTTATTTAACCAGCACACATATAAAATCCATTTCGCAAATCATTTCATCCGAGATAGGTACCTTTCGAAGTTACTTCTCCCCAAAATAATTTGAAAACAGTGATTTATAATTACAGGGGATACGAAACTTAAAACGTTTCTGTTCCATTACGAAAGTAAAACATTTAGCTATTCATATGTACTGAACCATAAAAGAATGGTCAGGGGTACTTGCCTTACAGAGCGTTACAATTATCTCTGATTGACCTTGAACCGATTCGGGACACTCGGCTTTACCGCTTTACTATTTGACTATCCTGGATCCGACTTCAACGCTCAGGTCCTTCGATTGGGAACCTTGCTGCACTCGTCGACTGATCACTAGGTTATCTTAGATCGATATCATTTCTTAAGTCCTTTGACTAGAACCTACAGAGTGGAAATACCCTACGTTAGACGTCTAGGTATGCTTGACATATCCTCGATACTAATTCTACCAAACGATACTCAAACTCGACTCGTAATTATGTAGATTATAATAACACACGCAACAATTAGGGTTCACAATCTCGGAAATCGGTTCGGTGTTCGTTTTCAGAAAATACGTATACTCTTCATTTTACGAAATTAGGGTTATTGAGTTTTAACAGAACATTCACCACATCATACAATCACGTTCCATATAAAATATATGTGTATACTTATTTATACTCATTCGACGTTCCGATAATTACAGGGTATGTCCCGAATTTCTGAATTTAATTCCCAAAAAATTCGGGCAGCACCTCCACTGTATATCGGCCTACCCGTCGAACAACTCGACGTCAAATCACAATAACAAACAATCCAACAATTCATTCCACCAATACAACCGAAATCCATTTCACAAATCCCAAACACCGATTTAACCAACTAATTATTATTATTACATCTTATATTTATACTCGTATTTATTTATTAATTTGTAGGACTCAGAACAACGTCATCACCGTCCACCATCGACTCGCCGAGGCTCATCGTCGACGGCGGCAAAAATCGTCGGTGCCCAATTAATTCGGGTTTCCACACGAATCTCACCGATTATAATAATAATTTTCTGCACGCAATATTTATATATCACGAAGTTACTCAAATAATTTCCTGCACAAAATATTATTTTCATTACATCAATATAATAAATCAGTTACTGCAGAAAATTAATTAAAATTAATAAAAATAATTCCCACAGAACAGTCGAACCAAAACAACCAACACAAAACAAATACGCGCCTACGCGCTGCTCAACCCGCCGGCCGCCTTACCGGAAAATCGGCGGCAACCGCAAAATCAGACGGGAACCACAGTAAGAATGCAAAGAATCTCAACCGGACTGCGCATATACACACAAAACGTGTATGTACATACACAGCCCAGCCAATCAGAATAACAACCGAGAACAGCAAGGGGCCGGAAAAAGTAACAGGCAACACAGTACTCAGTAACATACACACATATGCGTATACGTATATGTATATACCATTCAATCGGAAGAAGGGAACCGAAACCACCAAGACTCACCGGAGTTACATGACGGCACACCGGAAAAGGGAGTCAAGGAAACAGCCGTGAATCAAAGTAAAGAGAACATGAGTGAAGGCGCTCAACAGATGGAAGAGATTAAGAGTAGAGAGAGAGACCCCCACAATCGAGCCCCCCCTTTCTGCCCTCTCTCCCCTGTTCTGTTTGACCCTTCTCTCCCATTTTTTCTTTCTAAACTGAAAAAAAACCCAGTGTCTTACACGTGTATACGAAAGTATAAGGTTTTTGACATGTAGCAGTACAATTTTTGTAGTTCAAACACGTACACTATTGGATAGTCATAAAGATTCTGAGACCCGGTTTTATCCCCAAATTCGAAATTAACGGACCGAGGTACACGCAAAACAGTTTCAGAAAATTACGAAAATAGTCTTAAAATGTCACAAATATCCCGAAGTTTATAAAAATATAAATTTCGTAATTTTAAAACAATTTCTGAAACGCAACTTACACCCGCTTTTATCAATTAAACGAAACAACGCGCGGGTGAAATCAATCCCGAAAATTTCCAAAATAATTTTAAAATTCTCAGAATATTCCAAACTTAAATAGATATGAGTTTCATAATTTTTGAAGAATTCTAGAATTAAATACGGATTTTACAAATAAAGGCATTCATAAAATCATACAAGGCTAAATAATTGATGAAATATTGATTTTCTAGATTTTATAAAATCCCAAAAATAATTATTGTAATTATGAAACCATAAAAATAATTTTAGAGACATTCCAAATATTTGTGCAAATAAATTTGCACTAAATTCACTTTTAAAAGTGAAAACGATTCAATACAACTCAATAGTTAATTACGCACATAACCCGGTACACCCTAATTCACACAGAGATCATAATAAAACAACACATAGCGATCGAAACCAATACACATATTTTATTTAATTATTTATTTAATAATTATACTTTTAAATAATATAAAAAGTATACGAGTCGTTATACACTGTCCAAGACTAGAGTGTTCCTCTTGTTACCCTATAATCAGTAATTGAAAATTAGTTAGTGTTTTTAAGGACCCGGACTTGCTTGGATCCTTTGACCCTTTTAAGTTTGTTAACATATACAACAAAAGACATTTTATCATAGTTTATGTTAACATCCTTACTATCGGTATTTACACATGTAGAAACAGATTTTGCTTTATTTAAAGAGGGTTTCAGTTTATAATAATCATAATACAAACTTTGATACTCTTTACATGTATAAATAGAGTATCAAACACTACCACAATGAAAATAAAGACTCTGTGGTTTATATCTAACTGTTATATTCCTAAACTCTGGTATCAGAACGGGATGTCTACTCATACGGGAAAATCCTTTCGAGGAAGATGAATTTGGAAGGAACATTATTTATCTTTTTATTCTTCCTGCAAGAATTAGCAAGATAATTAGTACTACCTCGGTTCAAACAAGCCTTTCTAGGTGCATTTGGAGGAGTTACATAATTGTCATTCTTATTAACACCTACCTTGCCATTCCTATTCTTCTAGGCTTTTTCTTCTTGTCTTTCATGTAGATCCTTCAGCTTTTGCTTAAGCTGTTTCTGAGTCATTAAACCAATATTTATCGATTTCGTGTGAACTTGTTCACTCTTATCAGTAATTAAGTTTGATCTAGGTGTTGATCTTGAACCTACCTCATTAACTGATTTAACAGCATCAGCACTTGGATTAAACTTTATGGTCTTCAACTGAACTTTCTTCAGTTTGACCTTAGTATCGAAACTTACTGGTTTATTTTTCTCAGTTTTTTTTCAATTTTCTTATCAGAATTAGATCTATCAGCATTTCCTAATCCTGATCCCCAACAGCCATTCTCTAAAATTTCTTGAGTTGTCTTTCCTGAGTTAGTCCAAAGTTTAATAATCTTTCTTTCTTGAGCTAATTCCTTTTTTTAGGTAATCATGATTTTCTAACAATTTTTCTTTAACATAAACAACATTATCTCTTTCTTTTTGAATTTCTAGCATGGAAAGCAACTCAATTTCTAGGTGATTGTTCCTTTTCTTTAACATAGAGTTTTCACTCTTGATTCTATTATTCTCTAAGGTTTAATCCTTATAACTAACATTCAAAGATTTAAGAAACAGTCTTAATTCATAGATATCATCAGTATCAAAAGCAAGAGTAGTCTGAGGTACCTTTAATTTAGCATTGTCAACCTCAGTATCATCATTTTCCATGTGAGCATAATTGACCTCATCATCTGATTCTGATGAATCATCCCAATTTTTCTTCTTTGAGATCAAGACTTGTTTCTTCTCAGCTCTGGTTTTTCTGCAGTCAGCTGCAAAGTGTCTAATTCCATCACAGTTGTAACATCTCTCCTTTGACTTGTCAAGTTTTTCGGATCTTGATTCCTTCTAATCAGTATTACTTCTGTTGTTCCTCTTATCAGAGTTTGAGAAACTGGATCCTTTTCTGGAAATCTTCTCCCTTTCTTGAAGTTCTTATAGACCATCTTCTTGAAGCTTTTAACCAGTAGAGATGCTATTTGCTCCATGTCTTCATTATTGTCATGATCACTCTCAGTATCTGATTCATTATCAGTATTTGAGTCATCATCAGAGTTTGATGATTCAATATCTGACTTTGCAATCATAGCTTTTCCTTTGGAGTAACTTTTTCTCTTAGCTTTATCCTTTGGCTTCTCTTCAACTCTGAGTGCAACTGGTCTAGACTTGGATCCTTTTCTCTTGCTTCTTTGCTCCATCTCTAGTTCATGAGTTTCAGTATTCCATAGATCTCATCTAGAGGTGTGTCATCAAGTTGATAGTTATCCCTTATTGATGTGACTTTAAAGTCCCACTTTTTAGGGAGAGCAAGTAGGAACTTCAAGTTTGAGTCCTCCAAATCATACTCCTTGTCGACAAGAGATAAGTCATTTAGAAGCTTCTGAAATCTATCATAGATCTCAGTTAAGGACTCATTATCTCTTGAGTCAAGTGCTCGTATTCTTGAGTAAGTACTGTCCTCCTGTTCTTCTTGATAATAGTTGTGCCTTGACATTTTACTTCTAAAGCATCACATATCTCATTTGTTGTCTTACATCCAATAACCCTATTTGACATAACACTATCAAGACTATTGTGCAAGATGTGTCTGACCTTAACATCCTTTATAATAGATAAAAGATCTTCAGGAGTATAGTCCTTCCTTTCTTTGTCAACCATCTTTTCTGGTTGTCCTGCAATAGAAATAGCTACCTTCATTGGTTTATGAGGACCATCATAAATCCTGCTTAGATATTCAGGATTTGTGGCTTCCAAAAACATGGTCATCCAGACTTTCCATATTGTATATTCATGTATCTTCAGGATTGGCACCTTGATTGCTTCATACCTACTAACGTTGCTGTTAATCTGTGATGTGGCTGGGGGTGGTGGTGGATTTTGTGGTTCTTCTTCTTTGTCTGACATTGAAGAATTGATTTTCAGATCTTCAACTATTTGTATGCCAATAGCAAGCTCTGATACCAATTGTTAGGTCCGTAATCAACTATAGGGGGTGAATACAGTTTCTGCAATTAATTCGACAAAGCTTCAACAGAATCAACAGTTTTTATATTAATGGATAAAAACCGATTACAAACGTACTATCTCAAAAGGATGAAAACATATCCTTGAGAGCTGCTAGGTTATGCGAATGATATAATAATGTTCGCAATGCATATAGCATGAACCTAATCTGTACTTTATATAGAGCACAGCTACACAATCAAATAAGGAATCCTATTCTATTACAATAAGGAAACGTACCCATGTATGATTGTTTCTGAGATAAAGTCCTTCACCGCCTTGAATTCCTGCTTTCCTTTTCCTCCTTGAATATATACTGAAGTGACAAATCCTTATGATATCATCTGCTGATCATCAAGTATTGATATAAGTACTGATGACGTCACTCTTCAGTAAATGCTAATATAAGTCCGATAAGAACTTCTGATAGTTTCTGTCCAGGTATCATCAATTATATCTAACAGTTTCAACAGTTGTTCAAGCTCAAGTCCCACAAGAACCACTCTCTCAAAGTGAGAGTGCAGACACACTAATTCAAAGACAATTCTTGACATTTCTCAAAGTGGTCTTGATTCTATGGAAACTGAGGTTATAGCCCCTGTATAACAAAAGGAAGCTCATCAGGAGCATTTGGCTAAACTGGATGCAGTGATTAATGATCCAATCTTTGAGGGAAGCCCACAAGAACCTTCAGCTCAAAGGGTTAAAGAAGTTTCACAACCTCAGGTTACACAAGAACCATCAGTATAAAGTACTGATGCAAACCAAGCTGCAATTCCTAATTTCAGAACAAATCTTGAAGCTCCTAATGCAGTAAATCCCGACACTTTAATTCTTGATCCTGATGTTGACATGGTGGCTGCAAAGAAAGACACTTGAGCTATATTGGTGACTTCTCTTTCGGCTATTCCTTTGGATCCAAGCACATAAGGTACAATTTCTACTCAAACTTCTACTTTATCTATCAGTGTGACTATAAATAGATCTTTGCATGAGGATACCACTATTTATATGGCTGCAGACCACTCTTCTCAGCCATCTCTTATTTCTTCTGTTATGAGTGATTTGAGCCTTTCTAGTGAGACAGAGAGAAAACAATTAGTAAAAAATAAAACTTCTGAGAGGTAGTCTCCTGTACTGGCAAAAGCAGAGGTAGAATTGAGAGAAAAGAGTAAGCAAGATATTACTATTGAAGGTAATATATGTGTGAGAAGTGATGAGATCACTTTAAAAGAAAAGAGAGATTTAGGTGTTACTGGTTCTTTTATTTCAGGCTCTTCACGGGAGACTGGTCTTCCTAAATCAAATGTTGATCAAAAGCTGAAAGGCAAAGTTGAAGATTCAATTCCTGATGATTATGATATTCCTGAAGAGTTCAGCACTGACAATGATGATGATGATAATGATGATCCTGATGCAGCTCAGCTTAAAGTTATTTTGGAAACTTCTAAACATTCAGCATATGGATCTTCATTTGGTCATGCTACTCTCAATGCTCACAGAGCTCATGAATGGAATCACTCATGGAGGCTTGCAAATGAAAGAATTTCTTATGATGTTGCTCACTTCGTGGACCATGCTGTTAACTATATTGTAAATCCTGAATTAAAAATTATTGTTAAAGCTACTACAGTTTTGGTTAAAGGCATTCACTCCTCTCTTTCTGCTCTTAAAGATTCAAATACTGATTTGAAAGAAGAGTTTGATGATCTTTCTGTTACCATCAAGGGAATTAATAAGCACAATGGCCTAGTTAAAAGGATGATGAGTGTGGAATCCAATCAAAAGTTGATAAATGAAAGGCTAAGTACTACTACATCTATTCAACAAGCTACAAATCAGAAAATGGATGATATTTTCTCCTTGTTACAGGGGCTTGATGCCAAAAATGGGTAGATAGTAGCTCAGACAAAATGTGTACCTCAATCAGTATTGAGGAAAGATGATGCCAATCTTGATGATGATGGTAGAAATTAAGGCACAAGGACCTCTGATGATGTTGTGGTATAATTAAGAGCTGGAATCAAGACTCAAACATAAACCACATAGTTAACTCATGTCTTCATAGATGGTGCAAGGACTATTAGAACCGAGACAACGACTCACTCCCAAATATTAATGGAAAGGCAAACTGTGACGCCCTCCAAACCCGGGGTCTAGATTTGGGGGTCACTAGCCAATAAAATAAATTAAAATAATCACAGCATAATTATATAATAAATATGACCCCTTGCATGCAACTGGATCGATCACAGGTTATAGTATGAAACATGCACTAATACAAACCAACTGTTATTACAAACCATAAGTTTAATTAGTTTTACAATTTATTCAAATTTTATTACAATCCTCTAAACTATTCAAGCGTCCCAAACTGCCTACCTGGAGAACACACCAAACTATTTACAAGCACTCGAATTCTGATCAACTTGGAACTTAAGCCTGCTCTGGCTTAGCTGAAAGATTAGAATAATAAACAAGTATGAGCGTAGAGATGCTCAGCAAGTGATATGAAGTTTATAAGTGAATAACAATAACAATATCTGAGTAAAATCAAATGCTGATATAAACTTTAAAGTTGAAGCGATATTTTAATCAAACACAATTATGCACTATGTTGTTCCTGATGATCAATCATGAAACAGTACTGGTATCCCGCAGCCATACCGTAAATATAGGTATCGATATCCCGCAGCCATATCGTAGCTATTGGATATCCATGAAAAGGCATATACTCGCCTAGCAAGATATTATACTTTCATATAATAACTAACATGGACCGGTGCCTCGGCCTCTTACGCTAACCAATAATCAATTCACACAATAATTTTTGATTAAAGGAGTCAGATCAATGACATCCTTATCTATTCAACTCCCCATGTCACATGGTCCAGAGTTATCTCAACAATTGATAGCGAAATAACCAGAACAATTAGTTATTCGCTAATCTTAATTCAGTTTTCCATTGTATAGAGTAATTTATAGTGAAATAAAAGACGTTTAACTATTCTGAACTTAGAATAGTATGGAAATTGAAAGAATAAAGTTCAGAGTCAATATCACTTGAATGATAAATGAAGATATAAATACTTGCATAATATGATTCGAAATAGACGTCACTTGAACGATAAGTGAAGTTAGGGGTACTTGCCTAGTATGCTCGGTACTTGAGTGGTATGCTCAATAACCTCTTACTATAACTCTGCTTATAAATGCTGGCTACTATCTCCGTCTAACACTTGACCGCACTCCTTGCTACTTGATTCTATAAACAAAGGGACTATCTTAACTAACAGAACCAAACTCAATCGACGTAACTATACGTCTTGACATCTACCCGATCGTTTATAACAAATCATGGCATTTTAAAACTGTAAACAGATAGCATGCATATCACGTAACACGTAATTATGTCATTTAAATATCATGTAATCACATATTTCATGTAACATATAAGTCAGGTTGTCAAAACATAGGTTTCAGTACGTTCAGAATCAAAATCAAGTTAATAATAATGTTTATCGATCAAATACTGACTCAAAGGACTAACAATTTAATTGACATTGTAATATAAAAGAAATTAGGTCTTAAAAGTATTTTTATTGAAAGCATAATGTTTTTCTGAGTCTATACGTGTTCGTTTCGTATTAAACGGATGAACGGTTTAATTATTGTGAATAAAATAAAAATTAAATAGAATTAAATCAATTAATAATAATATTAATTGATTTATAAATACAAAAATATAATTTTTAAAAGCTTAAATATAATTTTTTTAGGAATTATTTGAATTAATTATAAATAATTTACATATATTTAACTATTTATAAATAAAATTATTTGATTAAATGATTTAATCAATCAACTAAATTCATAAATAATTAACTAAAATAAATTATAAATAATTAAATCAAATTGGATTTTTGAAAATAATAAAAGAAAATAAATTTTGGAATTCTAAAAATAATTAAGAAAATAATTTTTAGAATTTAAAATAATTAATAAATGATTTTTGAAAATAAACTAAATGATTTTTAGAATTTAGAAAAAGAATTTAAACATAAAAGTAAAAAGAAATTACTACAAACAGATTTTTGTGTATCAGTTTCTCCGGATGGGGATCAAACGGTGGCGTAGCTAGTGGCATGTGGCCGGGACCTAAAGAATAGGCCGCCGGATTCTGGGTTCCCCAGAATACGGCCGGCTCCGTTCTTCGGTCCGGCGAACCATTACGGCCCCAAAACCCCGCCAACCCACCCATTTTCGAAGCTGCAACATCCCTTGAAACTCACAGAACCCGAAATCAACAATACCACCACCATAATCCCTCATGAACCACATCTCCGTCCAAACTCCATTAAAACCGGCCACTTAGCTCAAGAACTCTGGCGAACAACCCAAAACATTCAATCCTCAACCAAAAATAATGATTTACATCACAAATCAAAGCTAGGAATCATACGAATACAGTTATATGCTCAAAATCAACAGCAAAACATTAATCAATCCCCAAAATCAAAATATAAAAACCGAAAACCCAAAAACTCGGGTTCGACAGTCCGGGACTAAAACGACACAACCAAATACATGAATCGATCCTAAATAAAGCTATTTGTAACACCAAAATCAACCAAAAATCATCACAAATCAAAAATGATTTCAAGAACAAAAGCTTAAAAATCGATTTTAATCATCAGCTCACCTCAGTTTGTGATTTTGGTACCAAAAGATCCGTCTCCTCGAGAGGATTGTATTGATTACAAGAGCGTTAATAGAGGTTTAGTAAATCACTCAAAATCACAGGATTTGTGTCAAGAACGAAATTACATCCCCAAAGTTTGTTCTTAGTTTTATTAATTTTCTGAAAAAATGAATAAAACAACTAATTGGCCGGTATTTATATTTTTACAAAAAATTATACCCCAAAATAAATTAAGGGTGTTTTTATCCCCTAATTATAATAATTAGATCCAAAATTAATAATTACGGGGAATAAATTTAAACCGATAAAATATAAAATTAATGTCAAAATTCCCCAAAAATTACGAACAATCCAAAAATGTGGAAACACGAGGTATTTGAAATATGAAAATTTTATAAAAATAAAAATGCAGGTTTTGTGGGGTTTGATGTCCTGGTGGGGTCCCGTTCTGTTCGTTTTTTAAAAACAAAATGATACTTAAATTAACAGAAAAAACCGAATACACTTAAAATACATTCAATTGCACATAAATGGGATAAAACAGGTACATTGATAAAGAGGTAATTAAATACGAGTCCAAATTACATATCGTTTCATATAATTGCAGTTTAACACATAATAATTAATCGAAAAATTTTCTAGTTCGCAAGGAAATATTTAAAACACGTAATATCATGACATTAAACATTTTAACTTATATAAACACATAATATTTATTTATTTAACATAAAATATTCATAAAATTTTCCCGGATATTACATCCTTCCTCCCTTAACAGGATTCTGTCCTAAGAATCGGCCTAAGAAAACAAGTGAAGATACTTGGATCGCATTTCGCTTTCCAACTCCTAGGTTGACTCCTCTACCTTGGGATTCCTCCACAAGACTCGCACTAGATATAAAAACTTATTCCTAAGCACTCTTTCTTTCTTATCTAAAATCTGCACTGGTTGCTCTACAAAAGACAAATCTGGCTGAATCTTGATTGGCTCATATTCTATCACATGATTCGAATCAGGAAAATAACGCTTTAACATCGACACATAGAACACATTGTGAATATGCTGCATATGAGGTGGTAACGCTAACTCGTAAGCAACCTTTCCCACACACTTCAAAATCTCAAAAGGGCCAACATAACGTGGACTCAGCTTTCCTTTCTTCCCAAATCTTGATAAACCTTTCCAAGGTGAAACCTTCAATAGCACTGCTTCACCAACTTCAAATTCCATATCCTTTCTGGTAGGATCAGCATATTTACGTTAACGATCTTGACTGCCACTAATCATTTCCGAATGAGTTCTATTTTCTCTTTCTTCTGCTGGATTAATTCTGGACCCAAAATATTTCTCTCACCAACTTCTTCCCAATATATTGGAGATCTGCATCTTCTCCCGTACAAAGCTTTGTAAGGCGGTATTCCAATACTGGCATGATAACTATTATTGTAGGAAAATTTAACCAATGGCAAATGTTCATCCCAACTTCCTTCAAAATCTAACGCGCATACCCTTAGCATATCTTCGACAGTCTGAATCGTCCTTTCACTTTGACCCTCTGTCTGCGGATAATACGCGATACTCATGTTCAGCTTCATTCCGACATAATCTTGAAAACTTCTCCAAAGTCTTGAATTAAATTGAGGATCTCTGTCTGAAACTATGGATACTGGAACTCCATGTCGAACCACAATTTCCTTCAAATATAGCTGAACCAATTTATCCAATGAGAAACTCTCATTGATTGGAAGAAAATGCGTTGACTTCATCAATCTGACAATAATAACCCAAATAGCGTCATGGTTTGTTCTGGTTCTCGGTAATCCAACTACAAAATCCATCGTAATATGTTCCCACTTCCATTCTGGAATGTCCAATGGCTGTATCAATCCACTGGGCCTTTGATGTTCCATTTTGACTCGCTGGCAAGTGTAACTCTTACTTACCCATTCTGTAATTTCCTTCTTCATACTTGGCCACCAAAAGTTTTCTCTTAAGTCTCTGTACATTTTCGTAATCCCAGGATGAATTTAATATCTGGAATTGTGAGCGTCTCGAAGAATTTCATCTTTCAGTTCGGCTACGTTGGGTATCCATATTCTAGAAGAAAATCTTAAGATTCCTTTATCATCCTTTTGACTCCCTATCTCTTCTCCTGTCAAACTGTCTCGTTCATGGCTCATGACTTCTTCTTGACATCTTCTTATCTTCTCTAATAATTCTGGTTGAAAAGATATTGCACACAATACCTCTATAGATATACTTGGGATACCGACCTCTACTTCAAGCTTTTCAAATTCCTTGATCAATTCCTCGGATGAAGTGATCATATTTACCCTTTCTTTTCTGATCAGAGCATCGGCCACCACATTTGCTTTAACTGGATGATAGTTGATGGTACAGTCGTAGTCCTTGATCAGTTCTAGCCAACTTCTTTGCCTCATGTTCAATTCCTTCTAGGTAAAGATATACTTCAAACTCTTGTGGTCTGTGTAGAGCTTGCACTTTTCTTTGTAAATGTAGTGCCTTCATATCTTTAATGCAAATATTATAGCTGCCAATTCAAGATCATATGTCGGATACTTCTCTTCATGTGGTTTCAGTTGTCTTGAAGCGTAGGCTATCACCTTGTCGTGCTGCATCAAAACACATCCCAATCCTTCGTAAAACGCGTCACTATAGATTACAAAATTTCCTTAATCATCTGGCAAGACCAGTACTGGTGAAAATACTAATCTATTCTTTAATTCTTGGAAACTCTCCTCGCACTTCTCGTCCCATTCAAACTTCTGGTTCTTTCTGGTAAGCTTTGTCAATGGCGTAGCTATCTTTGCAAAATCTTGCATGAATCTTCTATACTAACCTGCCAATCCCATGAAACTTCTTACTTCCATTGGTGTTTTTGGCCTCTCCCAGTTGATTATGGCTTCAATATTTGTTGGATCCACTTCCACTCCTTTATTGCTAATCACGTGCCCCAGAAATCGGACTTCTTTTAACCAAAATTCACACTTGGAAAACTTTACGTACAATTTCTTATGTCGCAGTATCTCCAGAACTATCATCAAATGCTCTAAATGCTCTTCTTCTGTCTTGGAATATATCAAAATGTCATCTATGAACACGATTACGAATTTATTCCAATACTTTTTGAATACTCGATTCATCAGATCCATGAAAGCTGCTGGTGTGTTGGTTAATCCAAATGCCATCACTAGAAACTCATAATGCCCATATATGGTTCTGAATACGGTCTTGGGAATGTCTTCTGGCTTGATCTTCAATTAATGATATCCGGATATCAAATCAATCTTAGAAAACCATACAACACCTCTCAGTTGATCAAATAAATCATCGATCCTTGGCAATGGATACTTGTTCTTAATGGTCAGCTTATTCAGTTCTCGATAGTCAATACACAGTCGCATACTCCCATCTTTCTTCTTGACAAACAGCACCGGTGTGCCCCACGGGGATACACTGGGTCTTATAACTCCTTTCTCCAGAAGATCTTGCCGCTGAGTTGCCAATTCTTTCATCTCCACTGGTGCCATCCGGTACGGAGCTTTAGAAACTGGTTCTGTTCCGGGTACTAAGTTAATCGCAAATTCAATTTCTCTGTCGGGAGGTAATCCTGGAAGATCCTCTGGAACGACATCTGGAAACTCATTGACAACTGGAATTGCTTCTAGTGCTGGAACTTCCTTGATGGTGTCTATCACATGGGCCAAATACGCCTCGCAATTCTGACGCAATAACTTCTTCGTTTGAGCTATCGTTAAGAACTTCTTCTCTTGCTTACTCCCTCGAAATATTATCTTTTTCTTGCTATCCAAGGTCTGAAGTCTCACTTTCCTATTCTTACAATCAATCTGAGCGATATTCTCTAACAACCAATCCATTCCTAAGATAACATCAAATTCTCCCAACTTAAAAGGTATTAAGTTGGCATAGAAATGATGTCCCGCTATCTCAATAACACCTCGGACACACTCGGTCGACGAGCACTTGGTCCTTATTAGCTAGCTCTATCATTAATGCTTGTTCTAACAACTTAACTTCGCAATGCAGCTTATCGACAAATCTTTGAGAAATAAATGACCTTGTAGCTCCAGAATCAAATAAAACTTTAGCATCTACGGAGTTGACTGGAAGCGTACCTGCAACCACGTCAGAACTCTGAACAACATCCTGCATAGTCATATTGAATGTTCTGGCTTTTGGCTGGTTCTTGACTGTGCCCCCTCAATCCTTGGCACACCCTGAGAGGATGGTCTTGTGATCTGTAGCACATTTGCACCTTGAGCTTGCTCTTTACAGTTGTTGGCGTAATGTCCTATCTTCCCGCATCGGAAACATATAACTTTTAGCATTTGATTATGGCACTCATATGCATGATGTCCCTTCATATTGCACTTGTAGCACACAGAATTAGCTTTGCAAACCCCAAAGTGTTTTCTGCCACAAAACTTACAATCTGGCATTGGTGGACGATTGGGCCTCTGTTGATTTGAATTCTGAAAACGGTTGCCTTGTCCTCCATTTCCTGGTTGTGGACTTCGGAATCCCACATTCCTATTACCTTGAAACTCTGGCCTTTTATTAAAACGGCCCTGGAAATTACCTTGCTGCTGGCCTCCCTCTGAGGTTTCTATTTTCCTTTTCTTCCCATCATTTCCCTTCTGAGACATATCACTTCGACTTTCAATCACCATCGCTTTCTGAACCACTGCCACATTTGAAGTCAACTCAAACATGGCTACTCTGTTCTGAATCCAAAACTTCAATCCTTACTCAAATCTTCTTGCTTTCTTTTTATTTGTATCAACCTGGTCTGGCACGAACCTTGCTAACTCAGTAAACTTAGCTTCATACTTAGCGACAGTAAGATCTCCCTAGGTAAGGTTCAAGAACTTGATCTCCATTTGATTCTTCACATACCTCGAGAAATACTTCTCCAAAAATAGCTCAGTAAACCTCTCCCAAGTTATAAACTCACCTCCTTCCAATGCTTGCTTGGATTCCCACCAATAATTCGCCTCGCCCTTCAGAAAGTAGCTTGCAAACTTGGTTTTCTATTCAGCTCCTGCTCCGACTAAGTCAAAAGCCTTCTCAATCTCTTTGAGCCATGCATTGGCTTCCATGGGGTCAGCACTTCCCTTGAACTCAGGTGGCTTCACAGCCTGAAACTGTTTAAAAGTCACTACAGGTGGTGTTGCTGCTTGCTGTTGTTGTTGTTGTTGTTGTTGTTGTTGTTGCTATTATTGTTGTTGCTGTGTAAGATGCAATACCTGTTGCTGCATCAGCCCCAACATCTGAACAATCGTTGGATCCGTCCGACTCTCGATACGATCCTCTCCTGAATTATTTCTTCTCTTTGGTGCCATTATTCTGATAAGAAAACAAGCAACATATATAATAATTTGTCAAGCATTGTGTCAAATATGTAGCAATTCTTTAGCATATCAAAATTCTCAAGCATTATATCTTCTCAAAATATCATAAACTTGCTACCATATTAACACAAGCGACATGATTATCACATAATCTTGCTTATTATCTCGAGAATAACTACAGAAAGAAAATTGACGAAAAATTATCCAAACCTTTTAAACCCTTGCTCAAAATCTCAAATAAACCAACAAACAGTGGATAGGGTTGCAACACAACCTTCCAATCTCTTTTTCAACACTTCTTACCATCCTCAAAACCAACAAAATAGCAAAGCAATGGCACAAAGGCCTAAGGCTAAACGCAAAACAGGGAACCTAAACAACTTAACTATAACCCAGCCCAATAACCTAAATTTAACCCTATAAGAGCTAGACTACACGCGCCTATCTTATGTGATCTTCCTATGACTCATCTATGACAATCCTAAGCCTGTTTCAGTGACCATAACATGTGGCTCTGATATCAATCTATGACGCCCTCCAAAGCCGGGGTCTAGATTTGGGGGTCACTAGCCAATAAAATAAATTAAAATAATCACAGTGGAATTATATAATAAATATGACCCCTTGCACGCAACTGGATCAATCACAGGTTATAGTATGAAACAGGCATTAATACAAACCAACTATTATTACAAACCATAAGTCTAATTAGTTTTACAATTTATTCAAATTTTATTACAATCCTCTAGACTATTCAAGCGTCCCAAACTGCCTACCTGGAGAACACACCAAACTATTTACAAACACTCGAATTCTGATCAACTTGGAACTCAAGCCTGCTCTGGCTTAGCTGAAAGATTAGAATAATAAATAAGTATGAGCGAAGAGATGCTTAGCAAGTGATATGAAGTTTGTAAGTGAACAACAATAATAATATCTGAGTAAAATAAAAAGCTGATATAAACTTTAAAGTTTAAGCGACATTTTAATCAAACACAATTATGCACTATGATGTTCCTGATGGCCAGTCATGAAACAACACCGGTATTCCGCAGCCATACCGTTAATATAGGTATCGATATCCCGCTGACATATCGTACCTATTGGATATCCATGAAAAGGCATATACGCGCCTAGCAAGATATTATACTTTCGTATAATAACTCACGTGGACCGATGCCTCGGCCTCTTACGCTAACCAATAATCAATTCACAAAACAATTTTTGATCAAAGGAGTCGGATCAATGACATCCTTATCTATTCAACTCCCCATGTCACATGATCCAGAGTTATCTCAATAATTGATGGCGAAATAACCAGAACAATTAGTTATTCGCTAATCTCAATTCAATGTTCAACTGTATAGAGTAATTTATAGAGAAATATAAAATGTTTAACTATTCTGAACTTAGAATAGTATGGAAATTGAAAGAATAAAGTTCAGAGTCAATATCACTTGAATGATAAATGAAGATATAAATACTTGTATAATATGATTCGAAATAGAGGTCACTTGAACGATAAGTGAAGTTAGGGGTACTTGCCTGGTATGCTCAATAACCTCTTACTATAACTCTGCTTATAGTTGCTGGCTATTATCTCCGTCTAACACTTGACCGCACTCCTTGCTACTTGATTCTATAAACAAAAGGACTATCTTAACTGACAGAACCAAACTCAATCGACGTAACTATACGTCTTGACATCTACCCGATCGTTTATAACTAATCATGGAATTTTAAAACTGTAAACAGATAGCATGCATATCACGTAACACGTAATTATGTCATTTATATATCACGTAATCACACATTTCATGTAACATATGAGTCAGGTTGTCAAAACATAGGTTTTAGTACGTTCAGAATCAAAATCAGGTCAATAATAATGTTTACCGATCAGATACTGACTCAAAAGGACTAACAATTCAATTGACATTGCAATACAAAAGAAATTAGGTCTCAAAAGTATTTTTATTGAAAGCATAATATTTTTCTGAGTCTATACGCGTTCATTTCGTATTAAACGGGCGAACGATTTAATTATTATGAATAAAATAAGAACTAAATAGAATTAAATCAATTAATAATAATATTGATTGATTTATAAATACCAAAATATAATTTTTAAAAGCTTAAAAATAATTTTTTTAGGAATTATTTGAATTAATTATAAATAATTTACATTTATTTAACTATTTATAAATAAAATTAATTGATTAAATGATTTAATCAATTAATTAAATTCATAAATAATTAACTAAAATAAATTATAAATAATTAAATCAAATTGGATTTTTGAAAATAGTAAAAGAAAATAAATTTTAGAATTTTAAAAATAATTAAGAAAATAATTTTTAGAATTTAAAATAATTAATAAATGATTTTTGAAAATAAACTAAATGATTTTTAGAATTTAGAAAAAGAATTTAAACATAAAAGTAAAAAGAAATTACTATAAACAGATTTTTGTGTATTAGTTTCTCCGGATGGGGATCAAACGGTGGCGTGGCTGGTGGCTTGTGGCCGGGACCTGAAGAACAGGCCGCCGGATTATGGGTTTCCCAGAATACGGTCGGCTTCGTTCGTCGGTCCGGCGAACCATTACGGCCCCAAAATGTAACACCCCCAGATCCGGGGTCAGGGATCCGGGTCGTCACGGTCTTTCTTTTCACAATATCACTTCACTTAATTAACAATAAATAACCTCATGCTGTGACCCCACACTAACAAACACCACAACCCGTTATAGTCTCAGAGATGAAATTGAAATAAGTACAAGTCTTTGAATCCATAATTTAAAAGTTATTACAACCAAAAAATGATTACTTGATAAGTATACAATTAATTGCCATTATCTGCCACAAGTTATAATTATACATAATTGATTCCCAAAAGTAGAAGGTCTGATCTACAAATAGATCTACCTCTGCAGCTATAGCAGCTATGATCTCAACGGGAAGGCGCGGGGCGCTTCCCACGCTCTTGCGTTGGGTCTGCTGGAGTCTGGCCATCTTTCCTAACTGTTGTTGTGTGATGAAGAAATAAAGCAAGAGTGAGCATTACAGCTCGCAAGATAATATATAGTGTAAACAATAACGTAAGCATCTAAAAGGATAACTTGCTGGAAACCTTTATCAGGTGAAAGATAATTACTTACTGGATATAAGCAAAAACAAGGGATGAAGTTACCAATTACTTCACTATACTTATATCATTTATAAGGCTACTTGAACTACCACTGTTCAAAGTATTATAGGTTTCAAAAGGTCATCACATAGATGAGACCACAAGTTAAGACTTGAATAGATTCAATCTTTGAAATATTATTGAATGAAATAAAGTTACGAGATACTTTATTTAGTCCTGATATATATCCACGTATATATCTCTTAAACATTTCCTGGAACCTCTGTTATGTGAAGTATGAACAGAATTTGTAACATCCAATGAATTTTGGAAAGGAAAAGAATTTTGGCATAAACCCGATATCTTGCTGATCAGGCAAAGATACCAATACGTAACCTTTTCTACTAGTAGATGGATGAATCCCCCACCGGTCATCACCCTGGCCACATAAGGACCTTGTGCTGGACCGCCACCCGGCCTCTTACGCGTTGATGGACTGCCACCCAGCCACTTACACTTTTATAGACCGTACCCCGGCCTGTCGCTTATGCCGACTCAATTAGAGGGACTTACTTCCCGAACGTTGGGCAAATAATCAAATTGTTTTCTCAAAACAGCAACCACGTTGTGAATGTAAAATACACCACATAGCCGGATCCCCCAGGTTTTGAGAGAGTATTTAAATCCCCTTCGAAAGGAGGATATTAAATATAAAAGAATGAGTTTTTTTTTTTGGGATCCGCCTTAACTTTTAGAAATCATTTTGAAGGCTCGAAAACATTTTTAAGAATGTTTGGAGTACTGCTGATTTATTAAAATAAATCAGTCCCGATATATTAGAAATACCTGAATATTATTATTTAAATAATATTCTCATAAAGATAATCCTTATAAAAATAATCGAAGTAGAAGTTTTAAAACTCATACTTGAAATGAATATTAAATAACCAAAGATATACTTATACGAAAGTATTATCTTTATTTGAATAATCGAAAATAAGTTTGATTATCGAAACATTATTCTTTAATAAAATAAAGAATATTATTAAATAATAAGCGGAGTCATAATACCTCGAATGAATATTATAAATAATATTCATTAAATAAAATAAACGGAGTCATACATCCTCAAATGAATATCCAATTAATAATCATTAAATATAATAAACAGAGTCATAAGTCCTCGAATGAATATTCAAATAATATTCATTAAATAAAATAAAGTTATCGAATAAACCTTATTCGATCAATAGTTTTGAAAACTATATCCCCATATATATAAATATATATATATATATATATATAATATACTCGGGAATATCGACTCCCGGTTTAGAAATATGTTCACCTTTGGGTCCCCTATACTAAGGGTATACGCAACTACTGCTTTAGCATAGGTATTATGCAACTATAAGCATTGAAATCAACAGATAGATAACTAGATTACGAAACAGACATGCAAATATACCATATCAGCATGCTCCAATATATCGCAAAATTTGCTAATAACAATCATGCACTTATCACAAGATAATGCATATACATATATTTACATCACAACAACAGTATAACGGATAGAAAACTTGCCTGAGCGACTGGGGGTTATAAATGGCTTGGGACGAGTCTGGTAACCTATAAACAACATATAAGTTGGAATTAAACCAAAGTCACTTGTAAATCTATACTTTAACCAATTTAGACTCTAACACTCGCTTTGCGCTTAATGATTCTCTTAAGTCGCTCGAGTACCCTCGGCTCCACCATTTTTAATAAATTAACCATTACGAGTTTTAAGGTAATTCTTTCGCGAGTGTCTTACCAACTTCCTAACACACTTTACATAAATGTTTCATACTCCAATTAGCCCTTTTAGGTCTTTAACATATGTTTCAAAGTAAGGCGAGGGGTAATGATTCGTTCGTGAAATGTCGTTACTTAAAACGGTTGTTTCTCCTAAACCGTACATCAGAATCAAACGAACCATATATCAAAATGAAGCTCGTAACATGAACTATCTAAACATGGCAATGGTCAAAACCTAGCAGGGAGTTCTCGGGTCCTAATGTTATGAACAAAAGATGTCTAAAGAAAATCGGACATTACGACGGCTATATTTACGCGATTTCCCAAATTTATACCATTCCAAATCAACCACCAATCAATCCCAATTCATTCATACAACCAAAATCCTTCCATATCACACTACAATATCCCCAACACCTCAAGTTCTCCAATTTATGTTATTCTCAACATGAATTTAAAACTATACTTAAGTCATTTACTAATCAACAAGATTCAACATTCAATTCACTACAACTCCAACCCAAACTCTAAACCTACAAGCATCAAGCTACTCTTTTACCATAACAATCAAAATCATCCTAATATACAAAGTAAATCTAGGGTTTAGAGATGTTATACCTTCCTTGAAGTGATTGGAGTAGCTAGGAAGCCTTAAGAAGCCTTGAGATGTCTTAGGGATGCTTGGATCTTAAAGGAAAAACAAGAAAAATCAAGTTAAAAATCTTGAAATCACTATTCATTATCTTCTTCATTGATTTCTTGGAGAAGATTGTGAATGATTTGGAGGCTTAAACTTATAGGATAGCTATATCTATGCATAAGGAGTACTAGATAATTATCTTACCAATTAAGGAAGCTTGGAACTTGAATTTTGAAATTCTTCTTCTTGAAATGGAGAGAAAAGCCGAGAGCAATGGTTGAAGTAATGAAATGATTTTGTGTTTGTGATTTGTTTAGCTTAGCTTGGTTGTTTTTGATTAGATTTTGGTTAATTACCTTATTAACCTTGAGCTTTGTGTGGTTATCATTCATCCACACCTCCTTCCCCCCTATGTCATGCTTATGTCACCTTGTGATGTCATCATCCCTTACTTGCCCTCTTCTTATTGGTTGGATGACCTCATCATCCCTAACCTCCTTGATTAACTTCCTAATTGTTTGCCTAATGACCGCTGATCTGTTATACGGTTCGCTTAACTTTCGTTCTCGTTTCTCGTTTGAGGGATCATACCCGGGATCTTATTACTTGGGTTTCCTTAACCTTTCTCAATACATTATAATCCTTTTATGATCCTTTCTTATAATCCTTTAATTTAAATCATTTTTATCATGTTACCTTATACTCAATTCTTTCCGTATCTAGTGGATTTCCGGGAAAAATTAAAGTGTTCGGAATTGGATTCTGACGATCTTTACATACACTTATATACCATATAGAGTACTAATAAAATCTCAGAATATCCATATAAAAACCCCTACATAGTGTGGCATGAAAAGTTTTCTTGTTCAGCAAAAACACTATTCATAAGGGTTACAAAAAGTTCAAAATTTTGGGGGTTATTACAGTCTCCCCTCCTTAAAAGGATTCCGTCCCGGAATCAAATAGAAAACAAATGGGGGTACTTTTCTAGCATTGCGCTCTCTAGTTCCCAAGTTGATTCTTCCACATTATGATTCTGCCGTAGCACTCTGACTAGCTTGATCACTTTGTTTCGAAGCACCTGCTCCTTCTTATCTATAATCCTTACTAGTTTCTCCACGTAAGTCAGATCTGGTTGCATATCCACATGCTCGTACTCCACTATGTGTCTGGCATCCCGATGATACTTCCTTAGCATTGACACATGGAACACATTATGAACTTGTTGTAGGTTCGGGGGTAAGGCTAGCTCGTAAGCCAACTTCCCAATCCGTCTTAGTATCTCAAAAGGTCCAATGTATCTTGGGCTTAGTTTTCCTTTCTTTCCGAACCTCATTAATCCCTTCCAAGGGGATACTTTTAGTAGTACTAAGTCCCCTACTTCATATTCCTTGTCCTTTCGGGCTAGGTCTGCATATTTCTTCTGTCTGTCTTGGGCTGCTACAAGCCGCCCTCTGATAAGATCCACTATGTCTTTTGTCCTTTGGACCACTTCGGGTCCGAGCATCTTCCGCTCCCCTACTTCATCCCAGTATAAGGGAGATCGACACCTTCTTCCGTACAGGGCCTCATAAGGCGGCATTCCGATGCTAGCATGAAAGCTATTGTTATAAGAAAACTCGATCAACGACAAGTGATCATCCCAACTTCCTTTAAAGTCTATTGTACAGACTCTCAACATATCCTCTAGTGTCTGGATGGTCCTTTTACTCTCCCCATCCGTCTGGGGATGGTACGCGGTACTCATATTTAACTTGGTCCCCGCACATTCTTGAAAGCTCCTCCAAAATCTGGAGTTGAACCTGGGGTCTCGGTCTGAGACAATGGATGCTGGGACTCCATGTCGCGTCATTATTTCCTTAAGGTAAATGTCCACCAGTCTATCGACTGTGTATCTCTCATTGATAGGAATGAAATGAGCTGACTTTGTCAGTCGGTCTATGATCACCCATATGGCATCATGGTTGGCTTTTGTCCTTGGTAAACCGACAACAAAATCCATGGCTATCTGTTCCCATTTCCATTCGGGAATCTCCAGGGGTCGTAAAAGTCCACTGGGTCTCTGGTGCTCTGCCTTTACTCTTTGGCAAGTCAAACATTTGCTTACCCATTCCGCTACGTCCCTCTTCATGTTGGGCCACCAGTAATATTCCTTCAAATCCCTATACATGTTGGTGCTTCCCGGGTGAATGGAATACCTTGAATTATGGCTTTCATCCAAAATCTCATCTTTAAGCTCTTGAACATTCGGAACCCAAATCCGATAGGATTACCTCATTATCCCTTTATCATCTTTCTCAGTATGGATCTCTTCTCTAGTCATTGACTCTCTGCCTTCATTCATTATTTTCTCTTGGCACAATCTGATCTTTTCCAATAACTCTGGCTGCATTGAGATCTCAAAAAGCTTTTCAGTTCCGGTTTCGGTTACCTTTACTTCTATTTCCATTCTTTCGAAATCCCTGATTAATTCCTCCGAAGTCATTATCATTCTGAGCCTTTCCTTCCTACTAAGGGCGTCAGCCACCACATTGGCTTTCCCCGGATGATAGAGAATCTCACAATCATAGTCCTTGATTAGCTCTAACCATCTCCTATGGCGCATGTTGAGCTCTTTCTGCGTGAATATGTACTTGAGGCTCTTATGGTCTGTGAAAATCTCGCACTTCTCTCCATACAAGTAGTGCCTCCAAATTTTTAAGGCAAAAACTATTGCCGCGAGCTCAAGGTCATGAGTAGGATATCTAATCTCGTATTCCTTCAGTTGTCTCGATGCATACGCAATCACTTTACCGTGCTGCATAAGCACACACCCTAATCCTTTGTGCGACGCATCACTATATATCACAAAATCTCCTTTTCCGTCTGGCAATGCCAATACCGGGGCCGTTACCAACCTTTTCTTTAATTCCTGAAAACTGTTCTCGCATTTCTCCGTCCGTTCAAACTTCTCTGTCTTATGAGTAAGTCGTGTCAAAGGGGCTGCGATCTTCGCAAAGTCCTGTACAAATCTACGATAGTACCCGACCAATCCTATGAAACTCCTTACCTCTGTGGGTGTGGTTGGCCTTTCCCAATTTAAGACCGCCTCTATCTTGGAGGGGTCGACCAATACTCCTTCTTTATTGATCACATGTCCTAAAAACTGTACTTCATTCCGCCAGAATTCACACTTCGAGAATTTGGCATATAACTGTTCCTCTCTAAGTATTCCTAGAGCTATCCTCAAATGCTCTGCATGTTCTGCCTCAGTCCTTGAGTAGAACAAAATATCATCGATAAAAACTATCACACACTTGTCCAAGTACTTCTTAAATACTCTATTCATTAAATCCATGAAAGTCGCTGGGGCGTTGGTTAATCCAAAGGACATTACCAAGAACTCATAATGCCCATACCTGGTACAGAAAGCTGTCTTGGGAATATCTTCGGGTTTAATCTTTAGTTGGTGATATCCAGTTCCCAGGTCAATCTTGGAAAAATAAACAGCATCCTTTAGCTGGTCGAACAGATCGTCTATTCTAGGTAACGGGTACCTATTCTTTATGGTTAGCTTGTTCAACTCTCGATAGTCGATGCACAGCCTCATGCTCCCATCTTTCTTCTTAACAAATAAAACTGGTGCTCCCCACGGAGACACACTGGGTCTTATCATACCTTTATCCAAGAGTTCCTGCAATTGGGTAGCTAATTCCTTCATTTCTAATGGGGCTAACCGGTAAGGTGCTTTTGAAACTGGCGTCGTCCCTGGGGCCAACTCAATAGCAAATTCAATCACTCTATCGGGTGGTAATCCCGGAAGGTCTTGTGGGAATACATCTTCAAATTCGTTGACTACTGGAATATCTTGTAAGTTGGGCACCTCCTTTTGCGTGTCTACCACATAGGCTAGGTAAGCCTCGTTTCCTTTTCGTAGCAT
The DNA here is from genome assembly GCF_009905375.1 of Apium graveolens. Classification (NCBI taxonomy): domain Eukaryota; kingdom Viridiplantae; phylum Streptophyta; class Magnoliopsida; order Apiales; family Apiaceae; genus Apium; species Apium graveolens. Next base: position 152,156,187 of record NC_133653.1, read on the forward strand.
CCTTCTGGCCTGGGCCATAGTCAAAAATTTCTGCGTATGCCTCTTTCCCCTAAATATGACTTCTTTCTTTCCTGGAATATTCAACTTAACTTTCTTCCCTTTACAGTCTATCTGAGCATCATTGCTAGATAGCCAGTCCATTCCCAAAATTATATCAAATTCCCCTAACTTAAAAGGAATCAGATCAACACTGAAAGATTGTTCCCTATGCCTAACTCACAGGCGGGGTGAATCAGATTAACAAGAATAACTTCATGGTTGGCTATTTCTACTTGTAAGGGCTCTATCAAGGGTTCAGCTTTAAGTCTTAATTTACGCGCAAAGTCCCTTGATATAAAAGATTTAGTTGCTCCTGAATCAAATAAAACGTTTGCACTGACTGAATTTAGAGAAAGGGTACCTGCTATCACATCTGAATCTTTCATAGCATCCTGGAATGTCATGTTGAAAGTCCTTGCAGTAGGTGGCTTATTAGAAGCAGCCCTGCTTGCTCCCGAAGCTGCTGGTTTGTTCATTGGGCATTCCCTCTTCCAATGACCCGGGCGTCCACACTGATGACAAGTGGTGGTTGGGCGGGTAATGGGGGTTGGCGAAGTGCACTTGTCCGAATAGTGACCCTCTCGACCACACTTGAAGCAAATTAACGGCTTTCCTTTATATTCCCCAGAATGCATCCTTCCACAAGTGTTACAGGCTGGCAATGGGGGTCGAGACTGGTTGGAATAGGACATTCTTGACTTATGGCCGCTCTGGCTCACATTTACACTCATTGGACGCTTAAACCCAATGTCCTTTCCCGGTAGGGACACTGCTCCCCTATTAACTCTAGTTGGGAAGTTCCTTCCTGCGGAACCTCCACCCATGCTCATACTTTTCCTCTTTATTCCCTTCTTCTCTCTTTCCTTCTGCATCTGTTCACTTCCGGCTTCTACAACTGTTGCCTTTTGCACCAGAGTGGCATAATCAGTAAGCTCAAGGATTGCTACCCTATTCTGAATCCACGGTTTCAGTCCCTGCTGAAACCTCCTAGCTTTCTTTTCCTCGGTGCTCACAAACTCCGACACAAACCTTGATAACTCAGTAAATTTTGCTTCGTACTCTGCTACAGATAAGTTATTCTGCTTTAGCTCCAAGAACTTGAGCTCCATCTGGTTTTCCATAAACCTCGGGAAATATTTTCCCAGAAACAACTGACTGAATCTTTCCCAGGTTATAATAGCATATGTCTCCATGTTTTTCTTGGCCTCCCACCAGTAGTTAGCCTCTCATTTCAGAAGGTAGGTAGCAAATACAGTCTTCTGTGCCTCATCGATACTCAGAATCTCAAAGGATTTCTCCATTTCCTTTAACCATGCCCTTGCCTCAACTGGGTCGGCTGATCCGTGGAACTCAGGGGGCTTAAGGGACTTAAAAGCCCTGAAAGAGTTTGCCACATCATTGTTATTTCCTTGAGGGGGTGGGTTGGGTTGACGTTCCAAGTTCCGCCTTAGTAGTTGCATGAACTGGCCCATGGGATCCATGCCTGGGTTTGGTATTGGTTGCTCAACCTCAGTTTCTCCTTCCTCAGCCTCTATCTCAAATCCCTCAACATCATATGTCTCCTCCTCCTCTTTATACAGGGAGTCATCTTGTTCAACATAATCCTCGTCTTCCTCTTCACTGTGTTCCTGGTTCCTATCGTCCTGGTTATGGCTTCCCTGGTCCTCAGATCCAGGATTCGCCCTAGTTCCAATCTTTCTTGGCGGCATGATACTGATAAAAAAAATTTATTGGGAAATTCAACGTTAGGTCACAATCATACTCAATATTGTGCCTTACACAGCTCTATAATGGGGAGAATGTATCCCGCAATTCTAATATTTTATGACAGTTCTAATAAGAAGTGCAGTAATAATAATGATAAAAATAGTGATCTCGTCACTAAGGAACTGAACTGAAGGGAAACAAATATATACATAATGCGAGAAATACATAGTTTGATCTGGTCAAAAGTACAACAGTGCTACAGCCATCTATCCCAAAAAGTGATATACAAGAGTCTATCTGTCTAGTCAGAAAAAAGGATGCTATATACAAGTCAACTATCCCGGAAAATTGGCTCTTACTAAGGCCTCGACTAACTAGACAACTAGACTATCCCATCGTCAGTCCTGAATCACACACCGGAGCGGGTCAACTCCCATACCCTTTCCATCACATGACGGAAGATATAGTCGGCCTGCCGCCTGGAGATCCTACCATGCCTGTCCCCCTGGAGCGATCTGAGTCTCGCTCGGGACGTGAGCTCTATCCCCGTCAGCTCCCTCCTCAAGGATTGGGGTATAACAGCCCTAGTCTCATAAGCTTGGGTACGCCTACCCTCCCTCTCCGCATCCAACTCCCTCCTGGCCTCATCCAGCCGGGCCTCAGCAACAGCCACTCGGGTCCTCAGCACATCCTGAACATAGCCGTGGGCTAACAAAGACTGCTTATGGGCAGGGTCGAGAGGTGGTGAATCTGGAGCCGCTGGGGGTGCCTCCTCGGTCTGCCTAGGCTCGGAAGTATGGGTCTCTGAGCTGTCATCATAGGGGATCCAAGATAGTGGTGGAGGGGTAGGAGCTCTGACCACCGGGAGTGTAGGTAAAGGGGTACCAGTGTACACTACCATAGGTCCGACACGCTCCTCAGCTACTGGGACCTCATCCGGGTACTCCTCATCTGAAATAGCAATGACCTCTGTCTCTGACTCCTCTGAGGGGTCCTCCTCATCCTCCTCCATCTCAGGCTCCTCCTGATCCTCGACATCTAGCAATGCCTCATCATGCTCACGCTCGAACATCTCAGGGTCCTCTATCTCATGAGCCTACACATTAAACGAGCTAAGTTATTATCATGATACTTATAAGGGTTCCCGTAAGGGTTTTAACTGTCAGCGCTATTTTAAGTAGTCCGACCATGAACTTGGAAAGAGTTCTTATTATCTTTGTGAGTTTATTATTATATCGTCGCATCATCTCTGAGGTTTATAACGCTTAGCTCTGATACCATTTCTGTAACACCCCCAGATCCGGGGTCAGGGATCCGAGTCGTCACGGTCTTTCTTTCCACAATATCACTTCACTTAATTAACAATAAATAACCTCATGCTGTGACCCCAAACTAACACACACCACAACCCGTTATAGTCTCAGAGATGAAATTGAAATAAGTACAAGTCTTTGAATCCACAATTTAAAAGTTATTACAACCCAAAAATGATTACTTGATAAGTTTACAATTAATTGCCATTATCTGCCACAAGTTATAATTATACATAATTGATTCCCAAAAGTAGAAGGTCTGATCTACAAATAGATCTACCTCTGCAGCTATAGCAGCTATGATCTCAACGGGAAGGCGCGGGGCGCTTCCCACGCTCTTGCGCTGGGTCTGCTGGAGTCTGGCCATCTTTCCTAACTGTTGTTGTGTGATGAAGAAATAAAGCAAGAGTGAGCATTACAGCTCGCAAGATAATATATAGTCTAAACAATAACACAAGCATCTAAAAGGATAACTTGCTGGAAACCTTTATCAGGTGAAAGATAATTACTTACTGGATATAAGCAAAAACAAGGGATGAAGTTACCAATTACTTCACTATACTTATATCATTTATAAGGCTACTTGAACTACCACTGTTCAAAGTATTATAGGTTTCAAAAGGTCATCACATAGATGAGACCACAAGTTAAGACTTGAATAGATTCAATCTTTGAAATATTATTGAATGAAATAAAGTTATGAGATACTTTATTTAGTCCCGATATATATTTCCACGTATATATCTCTTAAACATTTCCTGGAACCTCTGTTATGTAAAGTATGAACAGAGTTTGTAACATCCAATGAATTTTGGAAAGGAAAAGAATTTTGGCATAAACCCGATATCTTGCTGATCAGGCAAAGATACCAATACGTAACCTTTTCTACTAGTAGATGGATGAATCCCCCACCGGTCATCACCCTGGCCACATAAGGACCTTGTGTTGGACCGCCACCCGACCTCTTACGCGTTGATGGACTGCCACCCAGCCACTTACACTTTGATAGACCGTACCCCGGCCTGTCGCTTATGCCGACTCAATTAGAGGGACTTACTTCCCGAACGTTGGGCAAGTAATCAAATTGTTTTCTCAAAACAGCAACCACGTTGCGAATGTAAAATACACCACAGAGCCGGATCCCCCAGGTTTTGAGCGAGTATTTAAATCCCCTTCGAAAGGAGGATCTTAAATATAAAAGAATGAGTTTTTTTTTTGGGATCCGCCCTAACTTTTAGAAATCATTTTGAAGGCTCGAAAACATTTTTAAGAATGTTTGGAGTACTGCTGATTTATTAAAATAAATCAGTCCCGATATATTAGAAATACCTGAATATTATTATTTAAATAATATTCTCATAAAGATAATCCTTATAAAAATAATCGAAGTAGAAGTTTTAAAACTCATACTTGAAATGAATATTAAATAACCAAAGATATACTTATACGAAAGTACTATCTTTATTTGAATAATCGAAAATAAGTTTGATTATCGAAACATTATTCTTTAATAAAATAAATAATATTATTAAATAATAAGCGGAGTCATAATACCTCGAATGAATATTATAAATAATATTCATTAAATAAAATAAACGGAGTCATACATCCTCAAATGAATATCCAATTAATAATCATTAAATAGAATAAACAGAGTCATAAGTCCTCGAATGAATATTCAAATAATATTCATTAAATAAAATAAAGTTATCGAATAAACCTTATTCGATCAATAGTTTTAAAAACTATATCCCCATATATATAAATATATATATATATATAATATACTCGGGAACATCGACTCCCGGTTTAGAAATATGTTCACATTTGGGTCCCCTATACTAAGGGTATACGCAACTACTGCTTATTTCTAGCATAGGTATTATGCAACTATAAGCATTGAAATCAACAGATAGATAACTAGATTACAAAACAGACATGCATATATACCATATTAGCATGCTCCAATATATCGCAAAATTTGCTAATAACAATCATGCACTTATCACAAGATAATGCATATACATATATTTACATCACAACAACAGTATAACGGGTAGAAAACTTGCCTGAGCGACTGGGGGTTATAAATGGCTTGGGACGAGTCTGGTAACCTATAAACAACATATAAGTTGGAATTAAACCAAAGTCACTTGTAAATCTATACTTTAACCAATTTAGACTCTAACGCTCGCTTTGCGCTTAATGATTCTCTTAAGTCGCTCGAGTACCCTCGGCTCCACCATTTTTAATAAATTAACCATTACGAGTTTTAAGGCAATTCTTTCGCGAGTGTCTTACCAACTGCCTAACACACTTTACATAAATGTTTCATACTCCAATTAGCCCTTTTAGGTCTTTAACATATGTTTCAAAGTAAGGCGAGGGGTAATGATTCGTTCGCGAAATGTCGTTACTTAAAACGGCCGTTTCTCCTAAACCGTACATCGGAATCAAACGAACCACATATCAAAATGAAGCTCGTAACATGAACTATCTAAACATGGCAATGGTCAAAACCTAGCAGGGAGTTCTCGGGACCTAATGTTATGAACAAAAGTAGTTTAAAGAAAATCGGACATTACGACGGCTACGTTTACGCGATTTCCCAAATTTATACCATTCCAAATCAACCACCAATCAATCCCAATTCATTCATACAACCAAAATCAATCCATATCACACTAAAACAGCCCCAACACCTCAAGTTCTCCAATTTATGTTATTCTCAACATGAATTTAAAACTATACTTAAGTCCTGTACTAATCAACAAGATTCAACATTCAATTCACTACAACTCCAACCCAAACTCTAAACCTACAAGCATCAAGCTACTCTTTTACCATAACAATCAAAATCATCCTAATATACAAAGTAAAGCTAGGGTTTGGAGATGTTATACCTTCCTTGAAGTGATTGGAGTAGCTAGGAAGCCTTAAGAAGCCTTGAGATGTCTTAGGGATGCTTGGATCTTAAAGGAAAAACAAGAAAAATCACGTTAAAAATCTTGAAATCACTATTCATTATCTTCTTCATTGATTTCTTGGAGAAGATTGTGAATGATTTGGAGGCTTAAACTTATAGGATAGCTATATCTATGCATAAGGAGTACTAGATAATTATCTTACCAATTAAGGAAGCTTGGAACTTGAATTTTGAAATTCTTCTTCTTGAAATGGAGAGAAAAGCCGAGAGCAATGGTTGAAGAAATGAAATGATTTTATGTTTGTGATTTGTTTAGCTTAGCTTGGTTGTTTTTGATTAGATTTTGGTTAATTACCTTATTAACCTTGAACTTTGTGTGGTTATCATTCATCCACACCTCCTTCCCCCCTATGTCATGCTTATGTCACCTTGTGATGTCATCATCCCTTACTTGCCCTCTTCTTATTGGTTGGATGACCTCATCATCCCTAACCTCCTTGATTAACTTTCTAATTGTTTGCCTAATGACCGCTGATCTGTTATACGGTTCGCTTAACTTTCGTTCTCGTTTCTCGTTTGAGGGATCATACCCGGGATCTTATTGCTTGGGTTTTCTTAACCTTTCTCAATACATTATAATCCTTTTATGATCCTTTCTTATAATCCTTTAATTTAAATCATTTTTATCCTGTTACCTTATACTCAATTCTTTCCGTATCTAGTGGATTTCCGGGAAAAATCAAAGTGTTCGGAATTGAATTCTGACGATCTTTACATACACTTATATACCATATAGAGTACTAATAAAATCTCAGAATATCCATATAAAAACCCCTACATAGTGTGACATGAAAAGTTTTCTTGTTCAGCAAAAACACTATTCATAAGGGTTACAAAAAGTTCAAAATTTTGGGGGTTATTACACAAAACCCCGCCAACCCACCCGTTTTCGAAGCTGCAACATCCCTTGAAACTCACAGAACCCGAAATCAACACCACCACCACCAAAATCCCTCCTGAACCGCATCTCCGTCCAAACTCCATTAAAACCGGCCACTTAGCTCAAGAACTCCGGCAAACAACCCAAAACATTCAATCCTCAACCAAAAAATAACGATTTACATCACAAATCAAACCTAGGAATCATACGAATACAGGTTACTCCCCGGTAAGACTAAATCACTTTTGGGTTGTAATAATTATCACTTGATGGTTGAAATTACTCTAGTTATGAATGGTTCATTTCCAAGACAATAACCTGTAAGTGTGTGTGTGTGTGATAAGTGTGGGGTCGTGAAGCGTGAGTATTTATATATTATAGTGTGAGTTGTGTGGTTGTAATAGTTTAGATGGCGTGGCCTCCGAGATTCCTGACCCCGGATTTTGGGGCGCCACATTGATGACTAGTCTCGAAATAGCACCAGTATCCCGCATGCATACCGTAAATATAGGGCATCCTAAAAGGCATATATTCGCCTTGCAAGATATTACATTTTCATAAAATAGCTCACGCAGGACCGTTGTCTCGGCCACTTACGCTAACCAGTAACCATCAAATCTAAAAATCAATTTATGAAAAGAGCCGAATCAATCGACATCCTTAATAATCCAGTTCCACCATTTCAAATGGCCATGAATAATTCTGAAATGAAATTATTTTTCTCAAAATTTAAAACATTTATAAATCCAATATTTGGATAAGTAAAAATACTTAACTATTCTGAACATAGAATAACAGAAGAGTACTTGCAAAATCTGAATTGAACATTTTGATAAATAAAGTATTTAATTATTTTGAAATTATAATAAGGTATTAAAACTTGACTTTGATTTTTAGTAGTTAAGCACACTTGCACTAACACAATCTCTCATTCTAAATTCCCATGACATCACCATCTTTTGTTTGCGGTGGTTAGCTCTGATATGCTGCAAACATGTATTAAAAGTTCAATATTATTCAACTTTTACTCTTCATACATCATGTCTGGTCTTGATCGTCTCGAACGACCCGCATCTATAATTAAAAGATACATCTTTAATCGCTTAAACGATAATTATCCGACGAACTGCACGTCAAAATTGCATCGTCTACCCATACGATAACCCACATATATAGAAAATAATTAAATACATGAATCTTGACCCACATACGCACATAATTCACATAGCATGTAAACGCATAATTAAAGTATCACATAATTTATGTAACACATGACTCAGTTCGTCAAAAGGTAGGTCTCAGTATTTTTAAAATCGAAATCAGGTCAAAATATGACATTTTACTCGATACGTGACTCAGAAATATTTACAAAATGAGGGATCTTCCGATATAAAAGGATTTTATGTCTCAAAAGTATTTTTAGTAGAAGCAAAATATTTTTCTGGGTCCAGACACGTTTGTATCATATTAAACGGACAAACGGTCTATTTATTAAGGATAAACTAAGAATAATTCAATTAATATAATATTAATTAATTAGTCAATGCCTCTATATATTTTTAAGAGCTCAAAATAATTTTAGAATATAATTTTGCTTAATTTAAAATAATTAATTTTTTTAACTATTTATAAATAAAAAATTAATTGATTAATAAATAAATTAATTATTTAAATCATAAATAATTAATCAAAATAAATTATAAATAATTAAATCAAATTATGATTTTTTAAAATAATAAAAATAAAAATCTGAATTTAAAATATTTTAGTTAATTATTTAAAATAGTTAACTAAAATAAATTTTGAATTAAAATTCAAATAAGATTTTTGAATTATTTTAAAAATAAAAAACAAAAACAGTTTTGGGGAATGAATCTTCTTCTTTCTCGGATCAACAGGCGGCCAGAGCTAAAGAACATGGCCGGAATTTGCATAACATGCCGCCGGATTCTGGAATTTTCAGAAAACGGTCGATAAATTTCAAACCACCAACTAAGTTCCAATCTCGGCCAAAATAACACGATTCGATCCGTTTTCACAGCCAAATCATTTCAAAACAAATCCAGGAATCGATAAACGAGCACAAAAGTCTCGTAACATCAACAAACCACCATTTTCATTCAAAAATCGAACTAAAAAAATCAAGTTTTCCAGCCAAAACTCGTACTCGGTCAAATCTCCACCAAATTCAAAGATATACATATGAAAATAAAGCTCATAACAAATATAATCTACTGACATAATCTATATCAGTCCACAATCGCTAATAAGAACAAAAATTGGATTCAAAGAACATGGCCAAAATCGATTATGGTCGAAAAAGGGTCAAAACGATACAACTTATATACCAAATCGTTTCTCATGATTTCTACAATCTAACACGATCATCAAAACTAAAAACCAATTCATAAGAAACCCATGAGTTACAAAAGAATCTAATCAAATATAAATCGAACTCGACTTAACCTAATTAGCAATCATACAATACAAAAAATCACGTGAATCTACTCCATAGCATCTCATGAAGCTTATACAATCATCAAAATAATTGATTAATCTACTAAATTAAAAGCCCCAAATTCATCAATTATAGTGAACTTGGTTTACCGAGAATATATAAGATGAAGCTAAATCCCCATAAATGTGTATTTAGAATAGAACCTGTTAAATTTCTTGGATTTATCGTGAATCATATCGACATTGAAGCTAATCTAGCAAAGGTACAAGAATTAATTGAGATGAAGTCACCGAGGACAATTATAGAGGTTCAGTACCTTACTAGGAGAGTAATAACTTTGAATATATTCATATCAACATCGTCAGAAAAGTGTCAGCGGTTCTTTAAGGTTATAAGAAAGGCACAAACCCAGAAAGTTGTAAAAGCCCAAGCTTCGACATATTTCTTGTTAGCCTCTGAATAAGGTAATAACTCGATAAGAGATATTAAGTTTTTGCATCAAATCGACTACTTTTAGGAAAAAAAAGGTAAAACACCTATTTTAAATTAGACCAAAATACCGATTTTGATTTTAAAAATTTCTCCTTGGAATGCAACTCTTGTAAAACACAAAAATAACAGTTTATAAATTGGGATGGAATAAGTAAATTAAAAAAAATTATATTAATAATCAAGTTCTATGGAGATCACCTTTTTGTTGGAGACCGTGAAAATCACTTATGTTCTACAAGTATTTTGCATAAAAACATCATAAAACATATAATATTATAAATAATGCTCTACAAACATTTTTATTTTATTCAAAATCTTAAATATCATATATGTACATTAAGTACAATATTACAAAATATTTTATTCTACGAAATTTGTTCAGTTTGTACAACATAAACATTTTACTTATTAAACTTAAAGGATCTTTAACAATTTTAATGAATTAGTGATATTTGTAGAATATATTTCATAAAATAGTATTTTTTTATAATATTTTAATTACAGAATATAATTGGTCTCGAGATGTCCGATGAAATAGTGGTATTCGTATAACTTTCCTCGATAAAATTAATAACGAAAATATTCAAAATAGAACGGGCTAATAAAAGAGAGTAAACAGAGAAGGGGGATAAAAACGTAAAATGAAAAAATAGGGTTTGTAGCCGAGGGTATATATTTAAGTGTATCTATCTATCTATATATCTTTGTAACCCACAAATACTCGTTGCGCCGCTGAGTCTCCAGACCTCACTTGTTCTTCAAACAACTCTTTAATCATGGCGGAACAGGTACAAATTAATCTCTAAAACTCTAATTTATACATATTTATATATTATTATCGATCTAATTTGTGTAATTGTTTGTAATCCAGACGGAGAAGGCGTTTTTGAAGCAACCCAAGGTGTTTCTCTGGTAAGATTTGTGTGTTTATGTATGTTTGTGTGTGTATTTGTTAATGAATGTTGTTTATAAGTGAATGTTTTGGTGCAGCTCGAAGAAGTCAGGAAAGGGAAAGAGGCCTGGAAAGGGAGGAAACCGTTTTTACAAGAGCGTTGGATTGGGCTTCAAGACTCCCCGTGAGGCTATTGAAGGTTTTCAAACTTTTCGTGTTTTCTTTTTAATCTTAAATTTGTTTGAATTTTGTAGTATTGTTTATGTTTCCAGCTTTTGAAATGTTCCCGTTGTGTTTAGGTGTTTCGTTTCCATATTTGTTTAGTTTTCGGGAATTGGAAAATTGCGTTACCTTTATAATATTTGATTTGGAATGCAGTTAAGAGTCCGGGGCTGGCGATAGACTATTGTCTGTAGATGTTAATGTAGACATTGTTAATACGTAGTGTGTGGTATGCGAACAAGTTTGTTATTGAGTAGGAATATTATGTTCAGATTTGATTTTGTATTATCGGGTGAAATGAAAATTTAAGAAACTTTCGGTTGAGGGAATGATGCTTATGTATGTTTAAGCATTCACTGCACGCTTTACTGTTCTTCGGACATCTGATTGTGTACATGTTTAAACTACAAAGAACTGTTAGGATTGATTATGAATTCGTGTTTTGGTGGAGTTGGGCTTCTAGGATTGCAGAATGCTGAGGGTGTTAACTTTTTCGTTCATATATATAATGCTATAAGAGCAACTCCAATCAGCTAAGCTTTTCTTCAAAAATAATATTAATAAATGAGCTCCTAACAATTTAAGATACAAAAAATATTCATTTACTCCAACAATCTTCTCTAAACACACTCTCCATCTACTATTTTATTACTTGAATATAAATGCACAGAATAATGCAGAAGAAGCAGAATTGCTGCAAGCATGTGAGTATATTTTTTCTATTATTAAATGAAAAGAGGAGAGGAAGTATGCTCCTCATGTTTGAGGAAGGAATTGAAGATTTTAAGTTTTGAGGAAGAGTTAGGAGTCTCTTGGAGATCATTTTAACTTTAAATTCTTCAAAACATGACTAAGGAGGGTGTATAAAGAGGGTGTTGGAGTTGCTCTAAGATATAAAAGGACCCTTTTTTCTGTTATGTTTTTTTAGCTCCGGTGGTACCTTTAATGATAGGTTGTATTGAATACAGATTGGGTTTTGGATTATTATCAATATTAAAGGAATGTGTTGTTGCTAGTTGGTAGTAAGATTGGTGAGCATGTATCATGTTACGATGAGTTATTGCCTTTTGTTCTATAGGTACCTACATAGATAAGAAATGTCCCTTTACCGGAGATGTCTCTATCAGGGGCAGGATTCTTGCTGGCACTTGCCACAGTGCAAAGATGGTGAGAACTATTATTGTTCGCCGTAACTACCTTCATTATGTCAAGAAGTATCAGAGGTGGGAGCTGCTTACCTTGTGTTGACCTTGCTTCCCTCTCTTAGTTTATGTATTCATAACAATAAATTATTCTTATAGGTATGAGAAAAGGCATTCAAATATCCCAGCTCATATATCTCCTTGCTTCCGTGTCAAAGAAGGAGACCATGTTACCATTGGCCAATGCAGGTTAGGATCAATATTGATTGTCATCTGTCATGAAGTTGTAAAATGTATTCTTCTGAACTATATTGTATTGTTTCCCCATCTGACAGGCCCTTGTCAAAGACTGTGAGATTCAATGTCTTGAAAGTGATTCCAGCAGGGTCTTCCGGAGGTGGCAAGAAGGCTTTTACTGGAATTTGAGCTCTGTATCAAGTCTTTTATTTAGTTTTGTAGCATTTGGGGAGAATGGCTGTTAAAGTTATCATTCTGTCCAAGGCGGGATCTTCCCTCTGAGGGCTGAGTTACTCTTAAAGTTCAAATTTTTGTATGCGACCAATTAATGATTTTCCATCAAGCATGTTTTAAGATTTCTTATTTTGAATCATGTTAAGTGATTTTCATTGTTAGTTTGATATCCTTAATTAATCCTGTGTTAAGTCTTTGTTGGTATATATATATATATTTATGGTTGGATTGTTAGTATAAAAATGATTATTTGCATTTCTTGGATTAATAGTTGCTCTAGGCAGGCTGACACAAGGTCTGAATCTCTGTCTGCTGGCAATTTTGCTGTTTTGTGCTTAGCTTTGTTTAGTTTCTACATTTTAACATCACTGAATCTATGGCCACATCACTGGGTAAGGAAACGAGCTGGGGAGGTTGCTCTAGCATTGCCGAAAAATATACTGCTATGTATTTTACAATGTCATTTTTCATCCCAGTCCAGAACAGGCTTACTCAGCAATATAATTGTAGGTCCAGAGTAAGCCAAAATGTCCACCTGCAGGAGCTGAACCCTTTACGAGGGCGACAGGAAGTGGGTAAACCAACTAGAACATGCTGAAACGGCCAGGCTTCATGGTAGAAACAGCGGGGCTTGGGATTGTTGAGTGTTCTTCTCCAAATCCAAATTTGTCAAGAGTACAGGACAGTAAGAACCAGACTTCTGTTTTTGCTACATGTGCTTATATGTTCATTGATATATGGTTAATATTCCTGCGGTGTTGCTGCAAATATGGCACCCCAGAGGCCTTCGGCAATGAGATAAGGCATTGGGTCTTTATTAAATTAAAAAGATAAAATGACTCATTTATCCATGGTTTATATACCCTTGGCCCAATACGCCCACTCTACGCAGACATAAACAAGTGTCAGATCTCCAAGGTGTTCTCGTCCCTACCAATCACTTGTTAGAACCTCCATTTATTCAACACACTATTTTTTGACAGTTGGATCAACTTTTCAAATGTCAGGGTTAAAAAAAATTATTGCCTAAAAATTTCAGCGGACTTCTAGATGCAATCACCTTGAAACTAATTGTCCCTAATAAATTAATAAATTTTACTAATATTATTATATAAATTTTATATGATTATCAAAATTTGTTTTATGTTAATATTAAAAGAAGTGTTGCTAAATTTAAAATTTTATTTTATTTTTATGCTTTTTGTTTCTTTATTTAATTTCGTTACTTTTTTTTGTTATTTTTAAATTTACATTCAATTTTGGGTTTTTTTTGAAAAATACCCAAATCTAAAAATATTTTTGCAAAAATACTGTCATTTTTTAATTTTTTTTTGCAAAGATACTTTTTAATTTGCAAAAATACTATTTTTCATTTTTTTTGCAAAAATACAATTTTTGGCAACCGGAATCAACCGCATGCAACCTTTGACGAGTTTGTGCAACCTCATTCAACTAGTTGCATGTATGTTTGATTTTAGTTGATTTTGGTTGATTCCGTATTTTTGCAAAAAAAATCAGAAAATAGTATAATCGCAAAAAAAACTTAGAAAATTTAGTATTTTTGATAATTTATCTTCAATTTTTTTATTTTAGCCATAAATATAACTAAAATATGAAAATTGAAAACATACACACACACATATAGGAATGGTCAAATAGAAACTAACCCTAAAATAAAAACTAAAAACTCATCCTAGCCATCCATTCCTTCCTTATAACTTTAAATCTCCGCCACACATTTAACTTAATTAAAAAAAATATAAGGCTTAGATTTGGTTCACTAAAATTCATAACTTCTTCTGCATCTCTCTCTCTCTTCCGTATTTTTCTCTATATCTCTCTAGTTTTTAAGTTTTAATCCATTAAATTTTGTTCATCTAGCTTCAGAAGAATTAGTTGATTGTTGATTTAGTTATTTAGCTTCGGAAAAGAATTAGCTTCGGAAACTTTGTTCAAAACACAGATTTAGTGATTGTTGATTTGTAAAGAGATACTCGGCTTCTCGATTGGTTATTTGAAGATGATTATAGCTGATTTGGATAAAATTAGAGTTAATCAAGGTAAATTATCTTGTTTTATATGTTTTGATATGTTGAAAAACTTATTTTTTGATTTGTTTAGGCTTTTTTGTATCTTTTTGTGATTTTAAGTTGTATAACGAATAGTTTTAGATTAATTTTTTAATTATTTATGCGATTAATGTTAGTTGTTATTTGTTTATCTGATTATATGCTCATCTATTAGTGATTATATGATTATATGCTCATCTTTTAGTGATTGTTCGTGTGTTACATATATATGTATTAGTTAATTATGTATTAGTGATTGTTTGTGTCTGATATACAGAGAAATAAAGACTATAATAGTAGAGATTGGCTTATAAGCATGTAGAGAATGATATAATCAGTTAGCGAGATAAAAAGAATAACAGAATTCTAGAGAGAGAAATGAATTTGTCAGTTTGTTGTAATCGTATTCGTAATGTTTTATTAATTATGAAATTGCATTATAATAATGTATTATTGATTTTTTATAATTACATTATAATAATTGCATTAATTATACAATTTGTCAGTTATTGTGTTATATGTATTCAGTTATTGTTTTATATATTTTTAGATTTGTTTTGTGGCGATTCTTTTAAGAGTGGCAGTGATGTTGGTATTGATGTTGTTACTGATCTTTCTTCAACAGAAAGTGAAAGTAGTTCGAGAAATTATACTACATCTCCTGGTGGTAATATGTATTATATACCTAGTTGTGTTGTTGAGAATGGCGTGCCTTACACTAATCAGGTTTTTGAGAGTGTAGATCAAGGTTATCGGTTTTATAAGGCTTATGCTCGTTTGGGTGGTTTTAGCGTTCGCAAAAATAACTGAAAAGATAGATGATGCCGGTACTGTCCTGTTGAAACATTATGTTTGTAGCTGTGAAGGGTTCAATAATCCTAAGGATGATCCAAAAGTTTTGAAGAGGCGTTCTTTTACTCGTAGGTGTGAATATAAAGCAAAGATGGTTTTGAAGTATATGGTTCCGAATAAATATTTTGTGTACTGTTTTGTTGCGTATCATAATCATCCTTTGACATATGAAAAATGTCATCATTTTTTGCGATCTAGTTGTGAGATGACTACTAGTTTGAGGAATATATGTTATAATTGTGCAAAGGTGAATATTGGTGTTAGTAAGTCATTGAGTTTTTCCAAGGAAATGTATGGTGGATATGCTAATGTTGGTGCTTCGCTGCAAGATTTTCGGAACTTCGATAGGGATTTGAAATTGTTTATTGGTGATAAGGATGCGCAAATGATGATTGACAAATTCAAACGTATGTAGGAGAAATCTAAAGCCTTCTATTGTGCTTATGATGTTGATTCTGATGGCCGCCTCACAAAGCTATTTTGGGTTGATTCTATTGGTCGTAGGAATTTTGAATTGTATGGTGATACAATATCATTTCATGCAACATTTGATACAAACAGGTACTCTACAGCTATTTACTCTAATTGTATACTGAGTTTTATTAAAAGGTCAAGAAATGGACCATATTTTCCTTTTTTATGTTATTTTTTCTATTTAGTTTTTAACTCTTTTCTGTTTTTTATTATTTATTTTTCCAGGTATAATTTGATTTTTGCCCCATTCACTGGCGTTGACAAACATGACAGATGTGTAACTTTTGCATCCTGTCTTCTTTCACATGAGAGTGTTGCTGATTACATTTGGGAATTTGTTCATCTTGTAAAAGCAATGGGACAAAATCCTGTTTTGATTATTACTGATCATTGTCCAGCTATGAAGGTGTCTGTATGTGATGTATTTTATGATGTCAACGGTCTTGATCGTAGTAAGCATCGTTTATGCATGTGGCATATTATGGAAAAGTTCCCAGTTAAGGTATTATAGTGCCATTTATAAGTGATTAAGACAATAATGTTTAGTGATTAATGTGACATTTATAAGTGATTAAAATTAATATTTTAGTGAATTTTCATATTCCTTTGTATTTTTCCCTGTATCATTGTTCTTCCTTGTTATTAATAAATGTGACATTTATTAATGATTAAAATAATTGTTCCTTGTGTTTTATATTGTGTTTTATTGTGACAATAATGTCCTGTATCATTTTAGTTTTTAAAGTTCATTAGGTTCCACTAATTTTTTGTTTTATTTCTTTTTTGTTTTTTTTACAGTTTGGTAATCGATTATGCAAAGAGACATACTTTATGGAGAAAATGAAAACTTATATCTGGTCATCTATTATAGAAATTGAAGAGTTTGAGAGCGGATGAGAGGCAATTATAAAGGAATTTCATTTAGAAAATAATAAGTGGTTGCAAGATATGTATGCTCTAAAGGCTTCATGGATTCCTACATTTTTTAGAAATGAGCCAATGTTTGGGTTGCTAAGAACTACTTTAAGATCTGAGAATGAAAACTCATTTTTGGGCAGTTTCACAAACAAGGAGATACGTTATGTGAGTTTTGGTTCCGTTTTGAGAGTGCAATGGACAAGCAAAGGAATGAGACAGTTAGACTGGATCATGAGACAAAGTCAAGTCTTTCTACAACATTGTCAAAGTGGTTTATAGAAGATGATGCAATCACTTTATACACACGTACTATCTTTTATAAAATTCAGGAAGAAATCCTTGCTTCTTGTTTGGAAATGCAAATTAAGCATACGAGTAAAGAAGTTGATGGTGTTACACATTTTGAAATCAGGGATGTGAGGGTAAAAGAAAAACCTTTTAAGGTTAATCTCTTTTACTATTCTGTTACTTTTCACCTTTTATTAGTGATTAATTTTTATTTTTTAATGATTGGATGTGTTTGTTTTAGTGATTGTTAGTTGTATAATTAGTGTTTATAATGTGTTCACTATATTTTATGCAAGTTTTAGTTAGTATGAACCATGCCATGTGTTCTTGCAATAAATTTGTGATGCGTGGTATTGTTTGTAGACATGCATTTTGTGGTTTAAAGCAAATTGGGGTTACCAAATTTCCTAGAAGCCTTATTCTTAATCGATGGATGCAAACTGCTGATAGCGGAACTTCATCAAATTTAGATGTGGTTACCAATGAATATTTTAAGATGGAACAAGTATCTTTAAAACTGACCATAATTTAGTTTGATTTTCGCCAAACAGTTGACAAGGCTGTGGTAGAAATGGATAGGTTTGAGCATGTACACAACACTATAAAGAAGTTAAATACAAAGTTAGATGATTATGATGGATCTATTGTCAGTTTTACAAAAAAGGATCATATTGCTGCAATGGTCGGGAAACAACATGAAGGAGAAGTTAACATTCTTCCACCTAATGTTTGTAAGAACAAAGGGAACTACTTTAAAAGGCTGATGAGTGATAGGGAAAAAGCAATTAACAAATCGAAGAAAAGGATTCGGAAGTGTGCACTATGTGGCGCAACAACTCATAATGCAAGAAGATGTATAAAAAGGAAGAAAACCAAGGTTGAATAAAATTGATCGTGACTACTGTTTAGTCAATTTAAATTTTTGCTATATAGATTGTTGAACTTTTTACGGGACGAGTTTATATTTTTTGATTTTTATAAAAGTACTTGTATATTTTTGTGACTTTCATTATGCTTTTGTATAATTTTTAGCATTAGAGGAATGCAAAAAGACACACTTTTTAAGATTAATCTATTTTACTAGTCTGTTACTTTTCACCCTTTATAAGTGATTGATTTTAATTTTTTAGTGATTGGGTTTGTTTTTTCAGTGATTGTTAGTTGTATAATTAGTGATTATAGTGTGTTTTAATATATTTTGTGTAGGTTTCTGTTAGAAACCATGCCGTGTGTTCTTGCAAGAGATTTGTGAATACTATTTAGACAATTTAAATTTTTACTTATATAGATTGTTTAACTTTTACGGGACGAGCTTATATTTTTTTATTGTTATAATATATGTTTGGGTCTTTTATTATGATATGATATACTTTTGTATCATTTTTAGTATTATATTTAGAGGAATGCGGGATGCTAAACAAAATTTATGTCTAATAAAGATAAATGTTATACCATGACATTATATTAATATTTCATCAAAATATTATCCAACAACTAAAACAAACATAACATTTAAATTTTATACTATAACAATGTATTTGGCGAAACATTCATAATATTTGAAATTCCAATCATATCGTCATTCCCCAGTTTCTGAAACTGAAAGTAGTAAAACATCAATAGTGCTTCTACTTAAACGTTAATATCACACAGAGATTCTAACAATTTAAATCCACATTTTCAAAATATAGAACATAATAGAACTAGTCTTGTACAAATTTGTTCTTTGCAGGTTCATCAAATGTACTTGTCAAGTTTTTCGCAAAAGTCACATTTTTCGTTTTTGCAGACTGCTCTTCTCTGTCTCCTTGATTATTGTCATTCTTTGTTCCTCAGACTGTTGAGAGGATTCAATCACCAATTTCATTAGCTTATTTGAGGCAACTTTAGTATAAAGTTTCTTTCCTTCCTTCATGATTTCCTACCTTGTAGAATTGAGCTGTGATGATAGTATAACGCTGTTATATTTGATTCGAAGCCTGTTGAGTTGATTTTTCTGCCCATTTTACAATTAAAAAAATATAAGATTTCAGTGATTAGTTGTTATATTTTTTGTGATTATTTGTGTGTTTTAGTGAATATTTTGAAGTTTTGTTTATACCTGTTCTTCTTTCAACCCTATTTGCCAGTTCTTTGAGTCTCCTTTATAAGTTTCCATGTGCTTGATTAGGAATATGCCACAATTAATTGAATTATTTGATATCTGCCATGATATTTTCAAATAATTTGGCTTCAAGCTTTTTATCCTATTTGCCGCCATGACATGTCCCTTTGCTTTCATGTACTTGACAAAGTGTGAATGCTGAAAAAAATTCAAAAAATTAAGTTACATAAATTTACTAAAGAAATTTATATTTTATCTTAAAGTGTTGATATGTTTATACCAGAGTTTTTGGTTTTTGTCCTAGCAGATCTTTGGATCATCATTCCTTCTTATATTGTCAATTATTTCTCATGCCGGATTCTAGATGTTGTAGAAAATCAAATAGAAATGCCCATAAGCAATAATTGGGAAAAATAGCTGCAATAAATTTGTTATCAGATACGTAAATATGACAATAAAATTGTATCAATTCAAATAGAAATGCTCATATATAAATTTAAATTTTACCATGTCCATACTATCAAGCCTTGTCCTCTTGAATTTTTCAAGCATCCTATCCATATTCTCAACAAATATCGGATATATTGTAGTAATGCTCTTGTCAGTATCCAAGCTTGGATGTTGTTAAATATGTATAATTTTGAAATTAGAAGTGGACACTGATAAATAAGTGGATAATCTTATGAATATTAGTGGATAGATTGATTACCACACAGTCAATAGTACAGAATATACACAACGAAGATTTCTCTGCCTTGTATTTTTCATTATCATTGAGAATAATTGCGTATGTGTCAAAAACCGTACTTGCTAAATTATTGTTGATTTTCAGAGTTTGCATATCTTCCCTTATGCAATAGAAATCATCCATGCTAAATATCATCTCCTTGCCAATATTTAATTGGTTATTTTACGGCTAGAATTATACACAATAATGTATAATTAAATACAATAAATATGGATTACTTATATTAAATCTCTTTTTTGTAGTGTAAATCTCCATAATCCCACCTCCAATGTTTACCATTATGTCAATATATGGTGATTTGCCAAATCTACCCAACTTTTGGAGACGTGTGCTCTTCTTTCTAATTGTTGGCTTAGGAGTAATGCAATCAGTACTATCCTCTATATATATATCTTTATCAATTCCAAGAGAAAAAGATAAAATTCCATCATCATCTTCATCTGGATTAAAGTTGGTTAGATTGCCTTCTGTTGCTCTCACATATTCAACATGATCAACATCTACCAATTTTTCATCAAATTCTTCATCTCCCAATTCAACATCTACTTCGTCTGTTTGCTGTTGCCTTTGCTGATTTGATTGCTTATTTTTCTTTACAGTTGGATCCTCCTGGCTCTTTGGAATAAATACATCATTCATCAATAGGTTTTGATTTGCTAGATCTTTTTCTAATGCAGACTTCAGATCCATATCAAACAAAATCTTTGATTTAATTAAATCACTTGCTCTCTCTCGCAATTTTTTAACTTCATCCTGTATATGCAATATATTTTAGGAGACATTATATAAGATACAATACAAGTTGTAATTAGTGATTAATAAGCAAAAACTGTTGATTAAACTGTCAAGTATTAGTGATTTTAAAGCAGTGAATTAGTGATTAAAGTTCAAAAACTAGTGATTAAAATATTAAATTTTAAAGATTATACCTATTCCTCATGTGTTTTGCCTGAATCACTCTGCGTAATTTTCATTTTTTTTTCTGCATCCTTGTCACCCTGTGTTTTTTTAATTGTTAATAGTGGTTTTTATGTAATACAATATTAAGAGCAATGATTTTTTAAAGTACCTGATTTTGATCTTTGACAACATCATTTGTGTTTCGTCCATCCTGATTCTGTTCCCAGCCGTAATTACCAGCTTCATATCCAATATATTCATCGTCACTCAAGTTTTTTTCCTTGGAATTTAAACCATAAAGAATTAATCAGTTTAAGCAAGTATTGAAAAAAAGAATGCATAAATATTTAATGGTTGTAAATTTTACCCTTTTGCTTATTTTTTCCTTCTGTGATTGTTGTTCCAAATAATCCCTCAATGGTGGCATAACAACACCAACACCAAAACTCCATTGAACACTTCAATTGTCTGTTTTTGTTTTAATAGTTCCTCATGCTAACCTTTGTAAGATGGAAAGTGCCTCTCTACAAAGTTGATTCCTCTGTGGCGTACTCAGTCTACATAGAATAACTACATAACAACATATTTTTATAAATACATTTATTTATAAAAAATAACAATGTACATAATACAAATAAATACAATTGTTACAATCAAAAACACCATTGATCCCCTGAAGAAAACATAATTACTTATGTTCCAACTATCAGTTGCTTTGACTAGGTAGGAAATTAGGTACTCTGCCCAATTAAACTTTCATAATTCATCAAGATTGCTATCCAACTTAAGAAGTTGTTTGTTAATGTATGCATGTGTCGGTGTTCCAAACATGACATTTGACAAAACTATAACAAAATTCAGTTTAAAATTCTTAGTTAGCCCTTGGCCATTCATTAGTTTGACCACAATTCCAGTAGTAATTTGTTCCCTTTTGTCAGCAGGAAATTGTTCTAACCACTGTTCAGTCCACTTATGGTACTTGTCTTCTGATGCCAGTATGATAGATTGTCCTCCATATGGGATTCCCAACACATCAAAAACATCTTCCTCAGTGATTTGTATGTTTGAATGTTTAAGCCTCAAAGAAACATTGTTATGGTAAAAAATCTGAAAGTTGTTATATGCAAGCTTTGATGGCAACAACTCCAAACAGAATTCCAGAAGGGGGTTGAATGGAATTCTGGTTTCTTTTGGAAATTAAAACTTCTTATAACTATAAATATAACAATGTTTGAATAGGCTAATTACGGATAAAAAATATTCAAGTATTCAAATTGTCATTCCCAAACAATCTAAAACGGAATCACAGAAGGGGGGGGGTGAATGTAATTCTGGCTTCTTTTTAATTTTAAGAACAGTTCTTCTAAAAATATATATAGCTGTGTTTGATTTAGAAATGGTGCGGAATGAAAGTAGTATAGAAATCAAAACACAAAGTATTTAAATACAAGTACTTAAAAACTTTCCGGTGGATTGAACTTTTCCACCAGAGATATATATTAATATGAGAACTCTGTGATGCAATGTTTGCACACAACTGCTTACAAGTTGAACTTCAAGAACATAGAAATTCTTTAAAAAAATTGCCTTATCTATTTCTCTGGTAATTGCTTACTAACTTAGATACATTCAACTTGCTTCACTTGATTTATATATCACCAAGATACATGATAAAAAGACAAGTTAATAAGATAAAATATATCTAGTCTAATTTCATGCTACTTCACTTCTCTTTCCAGTATCTTTGAATATCTTTAGTTTAGCATGGAAATGAAAATGCTTCTTTGTTCTCTAAACCCTGCAAATAGGCCGCCACATTCTATTTGCATACATTCAACGCATGTGACTGTCAAGTCACTATCAACTGTTCTTTTGAATTAGATCATTCGTTGAAACTCAGATTGATCATCCGTTGAAACTCTGGTTGATCATCCGCTGAAACTCTGTTTGATCATCCATCGAGACTTAAGTTGATCATCCGTTGAAACTTTTTGAATCATCCGTTGAGACTGCCTTCTTGGCAGTTAACTCCATTTCATTTATACAAGATTACAAGGCATCTAATATTTACAATTAACCAACCTATCTAGCATATCAATCTAGTAGTCAACATGACTTAAACATTCTACAACATCTAGTTCACTAAGCTATTTAAGTATGCAGAAATGTGCTACTAATCTTATTGTTACATAAGCTACTCTTTCAACGGATGTTGAAATGATCACCTGTTAAAAGCTACAACATCACTTAACTAAAATCTACTTAGTGTTTTGTTCAAGTTATCATCATGTACACAACATATTCCTAACAATCTCCCCCAATTTATTTCTACTGGAATTGTAGCCATAAATTAAGAGAAACTTGATGATAACAAAACACTCTATGAATACAAATTGAAATAAAGTAGATAAAATTTACAAGTACTACAATTTATTGAAAATTCTCACAAAGAAAGATTTGTAGAGTGTCTTACAGATCATTTTCAAGGTGCTCCTCTAGACTGAGCAAATTTAGATTATTTTCTTGATTGTCTTGACTTCTTTCCCAGCTTCACATTATTTTCCTCAATCTGATTTTGGAGTTGCCTGTAAACTTCTGATTCATCCTCATTTATCTGATCAAGCTTTCCTTGTATCTCCATAAGAGTTTTATTGCTTGAAATCTTTAGCTGATCTTCCAATCTGAAGAATCTTCTGATGCCTTTTTCATCTTTGAACTCTATCATCCAGTAAGGTCTCAAATGCACCCTATCTCCAGTGAAAGGAATTGTCAATACCCTTGGGAGTGCATTTGGTCCTCTCCAGCTATTCCTTATCTCCTCAATCTTGTTTAGTACCATTTTCTTGGAAACTATATTGAATCCAAAGTTTTTCTTGATTGAGGAGAAGACTGTAACCAAAGTTGAATAACTTTCATTGAGAATCCTGTGAAGAGGCCAAGTTAGTTCTTTTCCACCCTTATACCTAAAGAATAATCTCTCTGGAAGGTGCTTGTAGGCATCAATGACTCTAACTTCTTCTAGCTCATCCAAATAGAGATTTATGTCTGAAAATTCTTTGATGTCACAAATATAGAGTTGATCTCCCTTGTTGACAGTAGGTTTGGGTTTGGCCAAAGACTTGGATTGAAGTTAGACAGGCTTGACTGTTTTGACTGCTCTTTTCTTTGTCTTTCTTGGTTTGGCAAAGATTGGAATGTTTAGATCAGAAAGAGGCAAGCTGTCCCAATCTATAGGTTCATCCTTAGAAATAACAGGTTCACCATGAAAGGTGATGTTAGGATCAACCTTGAATTCAGCCTCCTTCAATGTAGGTATGGCTAGTTGACTTGAAGTTGTAGATTGGGTTGGCAAGTAGTATCCCTTATCTTCGTTGAAATCAAGCTTCCTCTTTGCTGAGAATTTGTACCTTATCTCATTTGTCTGCTTTGGTTTTTCTTGCTTTCCTTCATTCAGATTCTCAGTTGTCACAACAGGAAATGTAACTTCTATGGTTGCAGGCTTCTTGGCTTCTAAAGCAGCTTGCTTTTGTTGTTGTTTGAGCCTCACCTTTTCTTCTTTCTTAGCCTCTACAAACTGTGGATATCCAGCCACTACATAGATTAGTTTGCCATTCCTGTAGATTTTAGCAATTCTGTTCTTTGACACCGTGTCTCTGGGATCTTTGGATAAGGCAATAGACCTTGCAAGCAGTTTCTTTTCATCTGGCCTAGGGGTTTCATACGATAGGTCCAGTGGATTTTTGTCTGAATTCTTTGGATAATTTCTTTTTGGCTACAAAATCACACTGGACTTTGGAGACTCGATTGATGAGGGTTGACCCCTTTCCATATTTTCTAAGCTCAGTTCATTAACTGAAACTTGTCTCAATTAAGAGAAGTGAGAAAAGACCTTGTCTTGCTTCCCAATTGGACCAAATTTCTTCTTAATGTTTGCATCAAGATTCTTCCACTTTGCATCTAGCTCTTGCTCAAATGCTGCTACATCAAGCTTTTTCAATTTGTTACTTGACTCCAACTTAGCTGTTGCTAGATTGATTAGATCAATGCTGTCAAGAGCTGGTGGCTTGGTGAAAGCAATTGCTGGCACAATCACTTTGCTAACTTGAATATGGAGCACTTTCTCCCCCTCACTTGTTGACTCCACCCGGCTAACTGGAATGATAGAGTCTTTCTCCCCCTTTTTGTTAGCATCAAGTTGAGTGGATGTAGAGGTTTGTGCATCCACCAACTGTTATAGCAGATTAGTCCGAGTTTCCTGATGTGCAAGTATTTTGGCCACTGATTTATCCACATTTGTCAGTCTTGAATCCATGGCCTCAACTTTTTTGTTTAAATCAGCTTCCTTTATGAGCTTTTTAGCTAATTCTGTCATTGTGGTGCCTGGAAGCCTAGCATCCAACCTTGCTACAAAGTCTTGTTTAATTTCACCAATTTTCTGTTTGATGGCATCCACATTTTGACTTTATTGAAGAGCTTGAATTTTATGTAATTGGAGAGATTCCAGGTGAGCTGAAAGTAGTCTTTTGGTGCTAGCACTAGTGGATGCTTGAATTTCTGTTTGGGTGTCATGGATAAGCTTGAATAGTGTGGATTGGAGATGTGGATAAGAGCATTCCTTGTGCAACATCCATGATGGAGTTTCTGCATCTCCCCTATGCTCATGCCTTCTTAGTCATCATCATCCTCACCATCATCCCCAAATGAGTCTTCAGCAAATTCAGAGTCATTACCAGATGTGGAGGGTATGGAAGTTATAACATCCTTTGCCCTTTGCATTGAAGCAGTTGTGTGCACCAAGTTCAATGTCCTTTCAGCCCGCTCATTGCCCTATCCAGCCAATATTTGATATGATGGAATAGGATGAGTAAATATCTCAGCATCCAAAGAGATAGAATCTATGACAACTTGATATTCTTGCTGAAACAGTCTCTCTTTTTCTGCATCACTGACATTCATTGACTCACTAGCAATGATTTCCATCCCTATAGCTCATGTACCTTCTTTTCTCTCATAATCTCTCTATTTTTTCATCAAGGGCTCCCCTTGGCATCCCACCCTCACACCCTCACCTTCACCTACTAAGGTGGGACTCCACTCACTCACTTTTGCCAAGCTGGAAGAAATAGCTTGCATAGTGTCACTCTTTTCCTCTCCTTTTGCCTGAGAGCAACTCACTCTCTCACTCCGTTCACTCCCTTCCCTCAATCCTAGGAATGATCTTCACTTGTAACATTAGTTGAAAGTTGAAGTGGTGCAGTGATATTCAATGGATGAGGAACATCCGTCGAAGTAGTAGTTGGAAGTGTCAACAGATGATTTCTGTTAAGAACATCCGTCGAGATACAATTACTAGTCAACGGATGAGCAATATCCATTGAGATAGTAGAAATGATAGAGTTTGGAGTAGAGACTACTGTAGAATCTGTGATGACTGATTTGAGATTTTGCACAGTATTTTCAATAGAATCAGAAAGAAATGGCAAGTGAGCCAATAGATCATCTAAAAGATGATGCTCACTTGTTGTAGATTTTGGCTTCTCCAAGAGAGTTAGAGATGGAGAATCAGGAATTGATGTATGAATCATATCAACATCCAGAGAATTTATGGGTGAGTTTGGTGTGTTAGGTGCTTCTATTACTAAAGATTTTGGCTGTGACTCCACATTTACAGGAGCCACATCAATCTGACTTTGTAAAGATGCATGAACTGAGTCTTTGACTGCAGTAGGCACAGTGTGTGCACCCTGTGTATCCCCAAGGGTTTTTGATATCTTCTTTCTAATATAAGTTTAGGGTGAGCTTGTGTCCCTAACCCTTTTGTCCCGTGCTCTTGGCTGAGAGCTTTGTTCAATAGTCACATCCTTTTGGGAGGATGAAACTAGTAATGAGCTTATATCCTTATTAAGCACCACAGTTTGTTGGGAATCTGTAGTGTGGCTAGGCTGGGATGCACTCACCTCTCCATCCTTATTCTTAGGGCTTCTTTGATGTTCACCCTGTCCCTCACCATACTCACTTCCCTTCACACTCCCCTCTTGGTCTTTAGTGGATTTTACAACTAGTTTCTTTTGAGAGAAACTAGAGGGGGCTTTTTTTGACTTGGATTTGGAAACTTTTGGTTTTGTGGCTTGGGTAGGCATCTGTTTGGTTACTGTCACAGATGCCATTGCCACAGTTGATTGCAAAGAAGTAAGAGGTTGAGAAGTAGTAAGGATAGAAACATTTACCTCACTTACCTGATGCTGTTCCATGATTGGCATGTAAACAAGGGGGACATCCTTGTGGTGATTTGTCCTGTTCAAGTCAGCAATAACAGTTCTCTATTGGACCCAACAATCTAATTTGGTTGTTGGGTTGTCAATTGAGAGATTCTCAGAACAAATTAGCTATCATCATGAAGAATCTAGCATAATAAATATTCTTAGACCTCTTCTTAATATCCCCTAATTTACTCCCTATTTCATACATAACAGAAGTGCTAAAATTGAAATACTTATCACTAAGGAGCATGTAAAGCATGTGAACAAGTGAGTAAGTTACAACATCAAAATTGCTAATTTTGCCAGAAAACACTTTAATGAATGAATCACACAAAAAGCTCCATTCTTTTTTAAGACCCATTATCCTAACATCACCTAACTTAGTGGCATCAAGAGCATAGCCCATAGAAACTAGCATCAGTGTCCGTGTGTGAAGCAAGTGTGTTATTTTCAGGCAATTTAAAGCACTTTTCAATTGCATCATAGTTAAGACGATGTTCATTACCTTTGAGAGTGAAGGTGATAGTTTTTTCCTTTGAGTTGAACACTGTTGTAGTCCAAATTTCCTCGACAATTTCACAGTAAATGGTTGAGGACACAAGCATGGCATAACTTTGTTTACAGTTTAGTATGAAGTCCATCATCTTGTGATAATCTTCAGATGCTGGAATTTGCTTGTTCACCAAAGCCATTAAGTTGTTCTTTTCATAGACGAACCCAGTTGAGGACATAATTTTGACTACAGGTACCATTGCTGTGATTGAAATTAGTTGCAGAAAGGAAGTATTTGCTTTTGGAGAAGAAAAAATTTAGAAAAATTGCTTGAGAAAGATAAAAGTAAGGAATAGAAATGAAATTAGCTTTTATACTAACTCATAAATAAACTGTCAAAAATTAAAAAGTAAAATAAAGTAACCAATCAAATTAGCCCAAAATAGCCGTTTAACAATAAAGAAAATTATCAAAATTCTAAGATTATCCGTTGAAATATACATATAGGCTATAAGTAAATTCGACGGATAATGCTTAAAATTAACGGCTAAGATTGAGTGCAATTCGACGGATAATGATAAAAGTACCCAGAGGAATAATTGATACTTCGACGGATGATAAGATTCAACGAATGTTCATTTTCAATGGATAATGAACATCCGTCGAGATATAAATTCTGACTTAGCCAAAATTTTATCTTAGATAGGAAATATCAACTTTTACTCTGGCTGCATAATTTGCTTAGACATCAAAATGAATTAAGAATAATTAAGCATACCTAGTTTACTTACCAACCTAGTAAATGTGGTTTCATCAAGTGCCTTGGTAAAGATGTCTGTAAGTTGTTTCTTACTTGGAACAAAATAAAGTTCCACAGTACCATTCATAACATGCTCTCTAATGAAATGGTACTTGATGTCAATGTGCTTAGTCCTTGAATGTTGTACTGGATTTTCAGTGATTGCAATAGCACTTGTGTTATCACAGAAAATAGAAATCTTATTCACTTGTAGACCATAGTCCAACAGTTGATTTTTCATCCATAAAATCTGTGCACAACAACTACTAGAAGCAATATATTCAGCTTCAGCTGTAGAAGTAGAAACTGGATTTTTGCTTTTTACTGAACCAGGATACTAGCTTGTTTCCTAGAAATTAAAAGGTTCTTGTTCTGCTTTTTCTATCTATTTTACAACCTGCATAATCTGCATCTGAATAACCAGTTAGATAAAAACCAAAATCTTTAGGATACCAAATGCCAAGTTTTGGTGTTCTTTTGAGATATCTGAAAATTCTCTTAATAACTACTAAATGAGATTATCTAGGTTTAGCTTGAAATCTAGCACAAAGACATGTATCAAACATTATATCTGGCCAACTGACTGTTAAATATAAAGGTGATCCAACCATGCCTCTATAGCTTGAAATATCCACAGACTTTTTATTAGTGTTTAATTCAAGTTTAGTTGCAGTGGCCATGGGAGTTTTTGCAGATGTGCAATCCATTAAGTCAAACTTCTTCAAAAGATCATAAATATATTTAGTTTGACTAATGAATATTCCATCACTAACTTGCTTAACTTGTAAACCAAGAAAGTAAGTTAGTTCTCCCATCATGCTCATTTTATATTTACTTTGCATCAATTTGGCAAACATTTTGCGAAGTTTTTCATCTGTAGAGCCAAATATAATATCATCTACATAAATTTGGACAAGTATACTAGAGCCATTAACATTTCTAAAGAATAAGGTTTTGTCAACAGTACCTCTAGTGAAGTGATTTTCTAAAAGAAACTTTGACAAAGTATCATACCAGGCTCTAGGTGCTTGCTTTAATCCATAAAGTGCTTTCAAAAGATAGTAGACATATTCTGGAAAATTTGGGTCTTCAAAACCAGGAGGCTGACTGACATAGACTTCCTCCTCCAAATCTCCATTCAGAAAGGCACTTTTGACATCCATTTGATAGACCTTGAAATTGGCATGGGATGCATAGGCTAAGAAAATTCTGATGGCTTCAAGTCTTGCAACAGGAGCAAAAGTTTCATCAAAATCAATTCCTTCTTGTTGAAAATATCCCTTAGCAACCAATCTAGCTTTATTCCTGACTACTATGCCATTTTCATCCATCTTGTTTATGAATACCCACTTGGTGTCAATAGAATTCTTTTCTTTAGGCTTGGGTACCAGCTTCCAAACTTTATTCCTTTCAAATTGGTTTAGCTCCTCCTGCATAGCTAAAACCCAATCAGGATCCAACAGAGCTTCCTCTACCTTTTTAGGTTCTTCCTGAGATAGGTAGCTGCTATAAAGACTTTTTTTTGAGTTGCTTTTCTTGTTTGCACTCTTGAAGATACATCACCAATGATTAGTTCAAAAGGGTGATCTCTAGTCCATTTTTTCTGTTGTGGTAGATTAGCTCTAGATGAAGAGGCCTCATTGTTGTCTTGATGTGTGACAAAGTTTTGATTGTCAGAAACTCCCCTTGAGTTTGTGGATCTTTGACTTGAAGTTGGGATTCTTTCTGATGGTGATCTAACTTGACTTTCAACTCCTATTGATGGATCAACGGATGTTGTTCTTTACCTTTCGACGGATGATGCAGATTGTATTTCAACGGATGATGCACTTTTTCTTTCGACGAATATTGAATTATGTGCTTTATTGGTTGTAGACTTTTCAGCATTATCCTTAGATATTTGTTCTTGATCACTTTCATCATCACTATCTTCACCAGTCATCTCAACATTGTCAAATTTGAGGCTTTCATGGAAATCTCCATCTTGCAGTCCTTCAAACTTTTTATCATCAAACACAGCATGTACAGATTCCATAAAAATGTTGGTTCTTAGATTGTAGACCCTATATGCTTTTCCAACTGCATATCCAAGAAAAATGCCTTCATCTCCTTTGGCATGAAACTTCCCATGCTGATCAGTTTGATTTCTTTAGATATAACATTTACAGTCAAAGACATGAAGAAAGTTCAATGCTGGCTTCCTATTCTTGAACAATTTGTCATGCATTTTTCTTGATTAACCAAAGAAATAATCTGAGTATAGCATGTAGTATTTACAGCTTCTACCCAAAAATACGTTGGTAACTTTGATTCTTCCAGGATTGTTCTTACAGCTTCAATACGAGATCTGTTTTTTCTTTACACCACTCCATTTTGTTGTGGAGTTCTTGCTGCTGAAAACTCATGCATGATCCCATTCTCTTCACAAAATGACCTCATCACTGAATTCTTGAACTCAGTTCCATTGTCACTCCTGATTCTTCTCACTTTGATGTCATGATGATTATTAACTTGCTTTATGTGATTGATGATGATTTCTCAAGCTTCATCTTTGGATTTTAGAAAATATGTCGAAGAGAACTTTGAGAAATCATCCATAATTACTAGGAAATATATTTTCCTTGAGATGGACAATATATTGACTGGTCCAAATAAATCCATGTGCAATAGTTGCAAAGGTTCTTCAATTATTGAATCAAGCTTCTTTCCGAATGATGCCTTGATCTGCTTTCCTTTCTGACAGGCATCACACAGTCCATCCTTTGAGAATTCCACTTGAGGAATACCTCTCACCAAATCATTCCTGACTAGCTCATTCATAGTCTTGAAGTTAAGGTGGGACAACTTCTTGTGTCATAGCCAACTTTCATCTTGACTTTCCTTGCTAAATAGACAAGTGACTGATTCTGCATTTGATGAGTTGAAGTCAGCTAAATACACATTCCTTTTTCTCACTCCAGTGAGAACCACTTTGTTATTTTTCTTGTTGGTCATAACACAGGCTTCAGAATTGAAAGTTACTAAGTTGCCCTTATCACAAAGCTGACTGATACTCAACAAATTGTGCTTGAGTCCATCCACCAGGCCAACTTCCTCAATGATGACATTGTCTTTTGAAATCAAGCCATATCCCACAGTATAACCCTTGTTGTTATCTCCAAAAGTAATACTTGGGCCATATCTCTCCTTGAACTCAGTGAACAAGGTAGAATCTCCAATCATGTGCCTTGTGCACCCACTATCCAAATACCAAAGATTCCTTCTGTTTCCCTGCACATAATAAAATCAAATCAAGTTAATTTTGGTACCCAAGTTTTCTTGGGTCCTGTTTTGTTAGCATTTTTCTTAGGTTTCTTAGGCTTGTCCTCATTTGACTTGGGCATTTGAAGTTCATCCTTAATCAATTGAGTAGAACCCTTAAAACCATTCATCATTGCAGAATTATCATGCACATGCTGGTTAACATGAAAAGGTATATTTTGTGCAAACATGTTATTCCAGTATGGCATGCTAAATAACATTTGTGGCATACTAACTGTAGCATAGTAAGGATTTTGTGCAAATGGCATATTAGCAAACTGTGCATTCAAATTTTGTGCAGGCATGAAATTTATAGGCATTGTAGGCATACTGGGAAATGAAGGTGGTGCAGACATAGGAGCAGGCATAGCAAGTTTGCAATTAACAGACAAATGATTAACACTACCATACTTAACATAGATTTTTCTTGGTGAATATGTATCAGGTGTGTAGTTGTTATGTTGTTAATTCCTACTTTCCCATTTCTATTGTTTTTCTTTTTAGACTCTGCTTTCACTTCAATTTTCTCCAATCTGTCAATCAATTGCTTGATAGACAAATGTCCTATATTGACTCTCTTGTTCTTGTTCACTTGACTTATTTCTCCTGGAATAAAGTTCTTAGAAACTGATCTATATTTCTCATTTAATTTGGATAATTTTGCTTTGCTAACTGGCTTTCTTTCACTCAACGGATGTGTTTCCTTGTCATTCTACGGATAACATTCATCATCCGTTGAATCCACATCTGTTGAAAGTCCTTCAACCAAATTGGAATCAAGTTTCTCCTTACTCTTTTTCCAGGCTTCATCACATAAAGATTCTATACCTTAAACTATAGTAATTTGAGCATAGACATCTCTAGATGATTTCCATGCCTTAATTACTTCATGTTCTCGTTCAAGTTTTTTCTTAAAATATCCTCTTTTTTTAAGGATTCAGTCAATTCATCTTTGGCAATCTTACACTCTATTTTCAGTTTTTCAAACTCAACAAATTGAGTTTCTAACACAATGTTTCTTTCACTTAAAAACAGATTGTTCTCTTTAAGTTTAGTGTTTTCTTTAGTGAGAGACTTGAGCGTAACACGCAGATGATATAATTCAGTAGACATGTCATTTATGGCATCATTACACTCAGCTTTAGATAAATATGCTAGATTAATGGTGATTACCTGTTTACTTGATGAACTGACCTCCGTTTCATCTGATTTGGCCATAAGTGCTAGATTGACATAACTTGTATCTTCATCCTCTTCTAATCCTTCTACAACCCAGTCATTTTCATGTGTGATGAAAGCCCTTTCCTTTTGTTTGAGAAACTCAAAGTATTTCTGTTTATAATCAATAGGCTCAAACTTCTTTTTACCAGAATCACACTTTCTGCATTCACTAGCAAAATGACCTTCCAAGCCACACTTGAAACATTTGAATTTAGACTTATCAACCATGTTTCTGTTTGGCTTGGCTGCTCCAAAATTCTTCTTGAATTTGAGCTTGGCAAATCTCCTGGATAGAAAAGAAGATGCTCATCTATGTCATCCATGTCATCTTGACTAATATTGTCTTTATGTTCAGCTACTAGCCCTTTTCCCTTGCCTTCACAAACTCCAGGATTCGGTGCAGATTCAACAGCTTCAACCTTTATCTCCTTCTTCTTTCCTTGCTCAACAACTAATGTAATGGAACCTCCTTTCTTTCTTCCTTTCTCCAACTTCTCATCTTGCTCTATTTTAAGCTCATAGGTATTTAGAATCCCATACAGTCTATCCAAGGTGAACTCCTTGTAATCTTAAGAATTTCTCAATGAGACTGACATAGGCTTCCATTCCTTTGGCAGAGATCTAATGAATTTGAGGTTTGAGTCCTTTGTTTGATAGACCCTTCCATGCAACTTTAGAGCATTCAGTAGTTTTTGAAATCTACTGAAAATGTCAGTGAGTGACTCACTTTCTTCACTATGAAAATGCTCATATTGCTGAATCAAGAGTTGTATTTTGTTTTCCCTTACCTGCTCAGTTCCATCACAAATAACTTGTATTGTGTCCCATACCTTCTTGGCAGTTTTGCAGTTAATGATGTTATCAAACATGTCACCATCAACACCATTAAACAAAATGTTCATGGCCTTCTTATCCTTATAAACTTGTTCAATATCTGGATCAAACCATTCTGCTCTAGGATTTGGGATAAATGCTTCATTTCCTGTAGCAGCTCTCATAGGGACATGTGGACCTTTCTCAATGCAGTCCACATATGCTTCATCTTGAGATAGGAGATGCGGGTGCATCTTCACCTTCCAATGGTGATAGTTGTCTTTGTCCAGAAATGGAATCTTTACTCCAACATCTTTTCTGCTCATCTTGTTAGTTGTTGTGATCTTTAAACTCTTTGTTCTTCAAGAGCTTGCTCTGATACCAATTGTTATTCCCAAACAATCTAAATAAGAATTACAGGGGGGGTTGAATGTAATTCTGGCTTCTTTTCAATTTTAAGAACAGTTCTTGTAAAAATATATATAGCTTTATTTGATTTAGTAATGGTGCGGAATGAAAGTAGTATAGAAATCAAAACACAAACTATTTAAATACAAGTACTTAAAAACTTTCCGGTGGATTGAACTTTTCCACCAGAGATATATATTAATATGAGACCTCTGTGATGCAATGTTTGCACACAGTTGCTTACAAGTTGAACTTCAAGAATAGAGAAATTCTTTATAGATTTTGCCTTATATATTTCTCTGGTAATTGCTTACTAACTTAGATACATTCAACTTGCTTCACTTGGTTTATATATCACCAAGATAAATGGTAAAAAGACAAGTTAATAAGATAAAATATTTCTAGTCTAATTTCACGCTGCTTCAATTCTCTTTCCATCATCTTTGAATATCTTCAGTTTAGCATATAAATGGAAATGCTTCTTTGTTCTCTAAATCCTGCAAATAGGCGGCCACATTGCATTTGTATACAATCAATGCATGTGACTGTCAAGTCACTATCAACTGCTCTTTTGAATTTGATCATCCGTTGAAACTCAGATTGATCATCCGTTGAAACTCTGGTTGATCATCCGTTGAAACTCTGTTTGATCATCCGTCGAGACTTAAGTTGATCATCCGTTGAAGCTTTGCGAATCATCCGTTGAGACTATCTTCTTGGCAGTTAACTCCATTTCATTTATACAATATTACAAGGCATCTAATATTTATAATTAACCAACCTATCTTGCATATCAATCTAGTAGTCAACATGACTTAAACATTCTACAACATCTAGTTCAAAGCTATTTAAGTATGCAGAAATGTGCTACTAATCTTATTGTTACATAAGCTACTCTTTCAACGGATGTTGAAATGATCATCCGTTGAAAGCTACAACATCACTTAACTAAAATCTACTTAGTGTTTTGTTCAAGTTATCATCAAGTACACAACATATTCCTAACACAAACACCAAGTAGATAATCAAGGTTGTTTAAAACTTTATGGTGGATTGTTATTTCCACCATATATATATATATAAATGTAGAAGATCTTTGTGATGCAAAAGCACACAACTGCTTACAAGAGTTTTTACAAACTAAAACTTGAGATTTCAAAAAAAATACAGCTTACAAATGCTCTCTTATTCTTGCATGTTTTGACTGTTTCGATTGATAAATAACTCTTTGCTATGCTTGGTTTATATATCACTAAGTTACATGTGTAGTAAGACAAAACATAAGTCTATTATCTGGGTCTAATAACATGTTTCTTCATTTATCTGTCCAATGCAATCCAGATAGATATGGCATCCTTGAACGTCCCTGTTTTGCATGGAAATGGAAATGCTTCTTGATTTTCATAATCCTGATTACAGACTGCCGCATTCCTTTTATATACAATCAACCCATATGACTGTCAAGTCACTATCAACTCCTATTTGAATATGTTACCCGTTGAGACTGTGTAGATTATCCATTGAGTCTTTGTAGATTATCCATTGAGTCTCTATTGGATTATCCATTGAGAGCATCTTGAGTCATCCGTTGAAACCTTGTAGAATTATCCGTTAAAAGTGTTTTCACAGCAGTTGACACAATTTCATTTATGCAAAATTACAAGGCATCTAATATTCACAATTAGCCAATCTATTTTGCATATCATTCTAGTAATCAACATGACTTAAAATATCCTATAACTTCTAATTCTCTAAGACATTACAGTATACAAGAATGTGCTACAAAACTTATTTAAACATAAGCTACTCTATCAATGGATGAACAAGTATGGTTATCCGTTGATGGTTACAAAATCACTTTATTAAATCTACTAAGGTATTTTGGTAAAATATCATCAAGCCTACAATATATTCCTAACAATCTCCCCCAATTTACGTCTACTGGAATTGTAGGCATAAATTTAGAAGTACTTGATGATAATGAAACACCTTATACAAGATGATCATGCAATAGCAAATAAAATGATAAATGCTGCAATTTTATTGAAACTTAATAAAAGAAAGTTCACAGAAGTCTCACAAGCCATGTTCAAGGTGCTCCTCTAGACTGAGAAAAATAATCTTTTCTTCTTGAGTGTCTAGTCTTCTTTCCCAGTTTTTCATTGTTCTCTTCTATCTGGAGTTGGAGTTGTCTGTTGAACTCAGATTCATCTTCATTAGATAGATCCAACATCTCCTGCATTTCCTTGAGAGTCTCATTGCTTGATATTTTTAGTTAGTCCCTCTAGTCTGAAAAATCTTCTGGTATTTCTTTCATCCTTGAACTCCATCAACCAGTATGGCTTCAAGTGCACTCTACTTCCAGTGTAAGGAATAGTTAAGATTCTTGGTAGTGCACCTGGTTCTCTCCAGCTTCTTTGTATTTCTTGAATTTTGTTAAGCATCTCTCTTTTGGCCACCATGGTGAATCCAAAGTTTTTCTTGATTGCAGAGAATATCTTAACCAACACAAAGTATCCTTCATTGAGAATCCTATGAAGACGCCAAGTGATTTCCTTTCCACACCTGTACCTAAACACTAATATTTCTGGAAGTCTGTTGTGGGCATCTATTGCTCTCACTTCATCTAGCTCATCCAAATAGAGATTAATGTTTGAGAATTCCTTGATGTCACAAAAAAAGAGTTGATCTCCTTTGTTAACTGTTGGTTTGGGTTTGGATAAGATTTTGGATTGGAATGGGATAGACTTGACTGGCTTTCTTGGTCTGTTCTTTCTCCTTTTAGAAGTGGTTGGTATTGGGATGTTCAACTCAGGAATAGATAGGTTTTCCTGGTCTATTGGTTCATCCTTGGGAATGATTGGCTCGCCATGAAAATTCACACCAGGATGGACCTTGATTTCAACTTGCTCCATTATGGGCAAAGTTGGTTGATTTGTAGTAGTAGACTGAATAGGCTTTGGTTCTTCCTTCTCTCCTTCAAATACCAGCTTCTTATTGGATCTTTCCTTTACTCTTTTTATATATTTCTGCTTTGGTACCTCCTTCTTTTCAGTTTTAGTTATGATGGCAGGCCTATCACTTTCTGACTTGGTAGCAAGCTTTTCAGCTTATTTCTTAGCTTCTAATGCATCCTGCCTTTTCTGATACTTGAGCCTCAATTTTTCTTCTTTCTTGGCTTCTCCAAATTGAGGATGTCCAACCATCACACAAATTAGTTTTCCATGCCTATAGATCTTTGCTATTATTTTCTTCAAGACTTAGTCGCTTGGATATTTGTGATTTGTAATGGGTGACCAAGCAGCTTATTTTCATCAGTTTAAGGAGTTTCATAGACTAGATCCAATGGATTTTTGCTTGATTGTTTTGATAGGTGATTCTTGGGCTCCAAAATCACAGTGGCCTTTTGATGTTTTCTAGATGAGGTTTGACCCCTTTCCATATTCCCCAACCTCATTTCACTAATTGGAATTTGTCTCAATTGAGTGAAGTGCTTCACAGATTTGTCTTAATTTACAATTGGACCAAATACCCTTTCAATTTTCTCATCAATTTTCTGCATTTATTCTTTCAGCTTGAGTTCAGCTACTGCTAGGTTGATTAGATCAATACTATCTAACACTGGTGGCTTTGAGAATGTAATGGCCGGAACAATTAAAACTGGTGGCTTTGAGAAGGTAATGGCTGTAACAATTACCTTAATGACTTATATATGCATATCCTTCTCTCCCTTTTTGTTATCATCAAGTAAAGCAGGGTTGGAAGTTTTAGTAGCCCCCAGTTGTTGTAGAAGTTGAGTTTGAGTTTGTTGATTGGAAAAAATTTGAGCAACTGAGTTATCCACTATTGACAGCCTTGTGCCCAATTCCTCAACTTTCCAACTCAAGTCATAATCCTTCCTGAGATGTTGGTTTATGTTTGTCATTGTAGAATCAGGAAGTTTGGCATCCAGTCTTTTAGAGATACCCTCCTTGACTTGCTCAATATCATGCTTCAGTTCATCTATAGTTTGATTATGTTGAAGAGCTTGAATTTTATGCAACTGTTGAGACTCTAGATGGGCTTGTAGAAGACTTTTAATACTGGCATTGTTGGTGGCTTGAATGGCAGCTTGAGTTTGATGACTAAGTTTAAACAAGGTGGATTGGAAGTGATGATAGTTGCAGTCCTTTATAAACATCCAATCCGGAGATTCTATTTCTCCCCCTATGTTCCTGCCTACCTCTTTAGCATTCTCTCCAAGAGAGTCATCCCCAATAGAACCACCAGAGGTATCGAAAGGATAGTCAAAATCATCACCAGCTATAGAAGGAAGTGAATTGATTGCATCCTTTGCCCTTATCATAGAAGATGTAGTGTGCACCAAGTTTAGAGTCTTCTCAGCATCCTCGTTGCCCTGTTCAGCTAGAATTTTATATTCTGGAACATTATGAGTAAATGCCTCTACATCAAAAGAGATAGGATCTAAAATAGCTTAATATTCTTACTGAAATAATTGCTCTTTTTCTGCATCATTGACATCCTTTAACTCACTAGCAATGGGATCTTCCCATTCTTCTATACCTGGGTTTCTCTCATTATCTCTCTTTTCTTGCATCAAGGGCTCCCCTTGGCTACCCACCCTAACACCCTCACCTTCACCATCGAAGGTGGGACTCCTCTCACTCACTATTTCCATGCTGGAATAAATAGTATGTATTTGTTCACTCTTTTCCTCTCCTTTTTCCTGAGAGCAACTCAGTCTCTCACTCAAGTCACCCCCTTCCTCATTCCTAAGAGTGATTGAACAACTACTAAGTCATCTACACTAGTAACAAGTTTAGAATTTTCAGGTTATGTATAGACTTTCAACGGATGAGAGATATCCGTCGAAATAGCAGTTGTGAATATTGACGAATAATTATTGTGAAGCTTATCCGTCGAGAGACAATCACTTGTCAACGGATGAGAAAAATCCGTCGAGAGAGTAGAAATGATAGAGTTAGGAGTTGAAACTGTTGAATCTGTGGTGATTGTTTTGAGATTTAACACAGATTTCTCAGTAGTTACAGAATGAAATGGCAAGTGAGCCAACAAATCATCTATAAGATGATGCTCACTTGTTTTAGATTTTGGCTCCTCCATGAGTGTCAAATATGAAGAAGTAGGAATTGATGTGTTGATCATATCCATATCCAGTGAGTTTGTGGGAGAATTGTGTGTGTGATGTGTTTCAATTATAAGAGATTTTGGCTTTGACTCCACATTTATTGGAGCCACATCAACCTGAATTTGTGATGGTACAATAACTGAGTCTTTGACTGTAGTTGATACTGTGTGTGCACCGTGTGACTGCCCCATTGTTTTAGATTTCTTCTTTCTGATATAAGTTTGAGGTTGTTCTGTGTCCCTTCCCCCTTTAGCCTTTGCTCTTGGTTGAGAGCTTATTTCAATAGTTACATCCTTTTGGGAGGATGCAACTAGAAATGAGCTTATATTATTATAATAATGATAGACCTCATTGTAAGGATCGTTTAGGTGCTTGAATCGCTAGATTTCGATTTACGGTTCAAAAGTTAGGTCCGTTTTAGTGGAAACGATTTACGCGATAAAAACTGCTACAAATTATGAATTTTGGAAATACAAATGATGAACTTAAAATTATTCTAAAATCATGAAATTTTTACAGAGATTAAGAAATAGAATTTAAAAAGTTCCATAAAATTTCAAGGGAAAATAATGTTATTTTGATTTTATAAAGATGTCAGAGCCGAGATTGCGCGAAGTACGAATACCAAACACAACCCACTGTTAAAAACTGCTGTTTTTGGATTTTTAACCCTCTTCCCAGAAAATTATTATCAAGTATTCTATTCTAAATCTTGTTTAGATTGTGCACGCGAAGACGGTGCATCAATTGAGTTAACGGTTTGAGAGAAATCAACGTTGTAGTGAAAGCGATATGAATAGTAAAACTCCGTAGTTGACCAAATTTTTAAAATGTTTTTCACCTATTTAAATTCATAATTTCAAAATGAAACTTTTATGATAAATATTAAAAATACTCAAGAAGCTCCTTGAGGTTTCGTATTAAAATATTAATTTTTTGATTTATTAAAAATGCTAGAGTGCGAGTCGCGTAATAGTAACATTCGGTAAAGTCAACTCTAGAAGACCACTTTGACCGTCCGTTTCGACCAAGGATTGATACTTATTTCGAGTCGGTCAAATATTGAAAATTATGAAGTATTGTACTTATTAGAAATATAAGTCGGTTATGGGATTAGGAATACTAATTAAGATTTTGATATTTGTTGATTAGAAAACCCAGAACGAGTGGATGTCGGGAACGTATCTTGGACTTCAAGCAAGTTTTCAAACCCTACATTTTTAAAACTGTTGTGTTGTATTTTTTTTAAATCATTGAGATATATACATGATATTCTATTACGAAGTTTTACGAATTGTGATATATAATATCATACGATATGTTAATTATTTGGTATATGAATATTACCGGATTTCAATCGATAACGCTAAAAAATAGCGTTGTATATATGAGGTGTATATTTTAGACCAATGATCGGCCAATATAACTTGATTAAAACCCGGAAGTATTCCGGAGGTGTTTTATTTAAGAATAGTAACGGTAGCGAGTAGCGTAGTATATATATTTTAGACCGAGAGTCGGTCGGTATAATTCATTTAAAAACCCGAAAATATTACAGATATGTTTGGGATGAATAAAGTATGTATCTATTCTATTAGTAAAGTAAATATTCCAAAGGATTCAGTGTCCTCGTGCGAAGTATTAAATACCTTGAATTTAGTTAAAACGATTTCCAAAGATTGTATTCACTCAACTATACTTAATTACTCGAACAATGAATATTATTTCAGATATTCATTTAAATAGGATAAGTATACTCCAATGATTATTTTATTTTAATTCAATTATTTAATAATTATTATAAATCAATTTAATTTCTTAAGCATAAAATAGTTGAGGAATATTAATCAAAATATTCTTTTAAAATCAAATTATTCGAGATTTAATTATTTAATGATTATTATTTATGTTAGATATAATTGATGATATCTGGACAAGAAACTATCAGAAGTTCATATCATGACTTATATCAGTATTTACTGAAGAGTGACGTCATCAGTACTTATATCAGTACTTGATGATCAGCAAATGATGTCATCAGGATTTGTCACTACAATAGATATTTGAAGAGGAAAAGGAAAGCAGGAATTCAAGGTGGTGAAGGACTTTATCTAAGAAGCAATCATACATGGAAATGTGATAGGTTTCTTTATTGTAATAGAATATGATTCCTTATTGATTGTGTAGTTGTGCTTAATATAAAGCACATATTAGGTTTATGCTACAAGAATTGCGAACATTGTTATATCATTCACATAACCTAGCAGCTCTCAAGGATATTTGTTCATCCTTTTGAGAGAGTACGTTTGTAATGAGTTTTATCTGTTAATATACAACTGTTGATTATGTTGAAGCTTTGTCGAATTGATAGTATAAACTGTATCCACCCCCTCTACAGTTAATTACGGACCTAACAATTGGTATCAGAGCTTGCTGTTGATATACAAACATTTTAAGATCTGAAAATCAATCCTTAATGGCAGACAAAGAAGAACCACAGAATCCACCACCACCCCCTAGCCATATCACAAATTAGTAGCAACATGAGTAGTGATGATGTCATCAAGGTGCCAATCCTAAAGATACATGAATATCCAATCTGGAAAGTCAGGATGACCATGTTCTTGGAAGCCACGGATCCTGAATATCTAAGTAGAATTTATGATGGTCCTCATAAACCAATGAAGGTAGTTGTTTCTGTTGCAGGAGAACCATAAAAGATGGTTGACAAAGAAAGGAAGGACTACTCTCTTGAAGATCTTTCATCTATTATGAAGGTTGCAAAAGTCAGACACATCTTGCACATGAGTCTTGATAGTGTTATGTCCAATAGGGTTATTGGATGTAAGTCATCATAAGAGATATGGGATACTTTAGAAGTAAAGTGTCAAGGCACAACTGCTATCAAGTAGAACATGAGGATAATACTTATTCAAAAATATGAGCATTTTGACTCAAGAGATAATGAGTCCTTAAATGAGATCTATGGCAGATTTCTAAAACTTCTGAATGACTTGTCTCTTGTCGACAAGGAGTATAATTTAGAGGACTCAAACTTGAAGTTCCTACTTGCTCTCCCTGAAAAGAGGGACTTCAAAGTCACAAGAATAAGGGATAACTATCAACTTAATGACATACCTCTAGATGAGATCTATGGAATATTGAAAACTCATAAACTATAGATGGAGCAAAGAAGCAAAAGGAAAGGATCCAAGTCTAGACCAGTAACACTCAAAGTTGAAGAAAAGCCAAATGAGAAAGCTAGGAGAAAAGGTTACTCCAAAGGAAAAGCTATGATTGCAAAGTTAGATACTGAATCATCAAAATCTGATGATGACTCAAATACTGATATTTAATCAGATACCGATAGTGATCATGACAATAATGAAGACATAGAACAAATGGCTGCTCTATTGGTTAAATGCTTCAAAAAAATGGTCTACAAGAACTTCAAGAAATGAAAAAGATTTTCCATAAAGGGTTCCAGTTCCTCAAACTCTGATGAGAGGAATAACAGAAGAAGTACTGATCGGAAGGAATCAAAATCTGGAAAACTTAACAAGTCAAAGGAAAGATGCTACAACTGTGATGGAATTGGACAATTTGCAGCTGACTGCACAAAACCCAAAGCTGAGAAAAAACAAGCCTTGATCTCAAAGAAGAAAAACTGGGATGATTCATCAGATTCAGATGATGGGATCAATTGCACTCTCATGGCAAATGCTGACACTGAGGCTGACAATGCTAAATTAAATGTACCTCAGACTACTCTTGCTTTTGATACTGATGATTTATGTGAATTAAGATTGTTTCCTAAATCTCTGCATGTTAGTTGTAGGGATCAAACTTTAGAGAATAATAGAATTAAGAGTGAAAACTCGTTAAAGAAAAGGAATGATCACCTAGAAATTGAGTTGCTTTCCATGCTAGAAATTCAAAAAGAAAGAGACAATGTTGTTTATGTTAAAGAAAAATTGTTAGAAAAACATGATTATCCAGAAAAGGAGTTAGCTAAAGAGAGAAAGGTCATTAAACTTTGGACTAACTCAGGAAAAACAACTCAAGAAATTTTAGAGAATGACTGCTGGGGATCAGGATTAGGATATGCTAAAAGATCTAATCATGATAAGAAAATTAAAAAAGAAATTGAGAAAAATAAACCAGTACATACTGATACAAAGGTCAAACTGCACAAGGTTCAGTTGAAGACCATTAAGTTTAATCCAAGTGTTGATGTTGTTAAATCAGTTAATGAGGTAGGATCAACCTCAGCACCCATATCAAACTTAATTGCTAAAGAGAGTGAACAAGTTCACACAAAATCAGTAAATGTTTGTTTAATGACTCGGAAACAGCTTAAGCAAAAGCTGAAGGATTTATACATGAAAAGCAAGGAAAAAAAGCCTAGGAAAAATATAAATGTCAAGGTAGGTGTTAATAGGAATGACAATTATGTAACTCCCCCCGATGCACCCAGAAAGGCATGTTTGAACTGTGGTAGTACTAATCATCTTGCTAATTCTTGCAGGAGGAATAAAGAGAAAATCGTTGTTCTTTTTAAATAAGAGTTTAGGAATAGAACATTTAGATATAAACCACAGAATCCTTGTTTTCATTATGGTAGTGTTTGGCATTCTATTTATACATGCAAAGAGTATCACAGTTTGTATTATGATTATAATGAACTGAAACCCTCTTTAAATAAAGCAAAATCTATTTTTGCATGTGTAAATACTGATAGTAAGGATGTTAACATAAACTCTGATAAGAAGTATTATCCTGCATATGTTAACAAACTTAAAAAAGGCCAAATGATTCAAACAAGTCTGGGTCCTTAAAAACACTAACTGATTTCAAATACTAATTGCAGGGTAACAGGAGGAATACTCTAGTCTTGGACAGTGGATGCTCATGACATATGACTGGTTATAAATCCCTGTTTTAGAATTTGAGAAGAAAGCTGGCCCAAATGTTTCTTATGGAGATGATAACTTAGAAAAAATCTTGGGATATGGCAAAATAAAAATTGGAAATGTCATCATTAAAGATGTAGCTCTAGTTGCAGGACTCAAGCATAATCTAATCAGTGTGAATCAAATCTGTGACATAGGTTACCATGTGAACTTCTATGAGGAGCATGTGAAATTGTCAGTAAGACTGATGGCAAGATTGCAATGACTGGTGTAAGACATGGTAGTTTATAAGAAGCCAGGGTCTCCACAAGCACTGATGAATCAAAAGTTTGTCTACTTAGTAAGGCATCTATGAAAGATAGCTGGAACTGGAAAAAAAGAATTTCTCATCTCTATTTCAACAACAATGAACTTGTGAGGA
Source organism: Apium graveolens (assembly GCF_009905375.1). Taxonomy (NCBI): domain Eukaryota; kingdom Viridiplantae; phylum Streptophyta; class Magnoliopsida; order Apiales; family Apiaceae; genus Apium; species Apium graveolens. Next base: position 152,200,918 of record NC_133653.1, read on the forward strand.
AAGATCTTGTAAGAGGATTGCCCAATGCAGTGTTTACTCCTGATGGCTTATGTGACTCATGCCAGAAAACCAAGCAAAGGAAAACATCTTTTAAGAGTAAAACTGAATCCTCCATTCTTGAACTATATCATCTACTTCATATTGATCTCTTTGGTCCTGTAAATGTTATGTCAATTTCCAAGAAGAGATATGCACTCGTAATTGTTGATGAATATACAAGATACACATGTGTGTATTTTCTGCACACAAAGGATGAATCTTCATCCATTCTTCTTGATCATGTAAGAGAGATGGAAAAAGGATCAACATACAAAGTGAAGATCATCAGAAATGATAATGGAACTGAATTCAAGAATAGTTCTATGGAAGAGTTCTGCAAACTCAAGAGGATAAAACAAGAGTTTTCTACTCCTAGAACTCCATAACAAAATGGAGTTGTTGAAAGAAATAATAGAATCTCATAGAAGCTGCAAGAACCATGCTAGAGGAAGAAAGATTGCCTACCTAAATCCGGGCTGAGGCTGTGCAAACTGCTTGCTTTACACAAAATGCAACATTGATCAACATGCATGGAAAAACACCATTTGAGATGGTGAAGGGAAAGAAGCCAAATCTGAAGTACTTTCACATTTTTGGTTGTAAGTGGTTTGTTCTCAAAACTCATCCGAATCAGCTGACCAAATTTGATCTAAAAGAAGATGAAGGAATTTTTGTGGGATATCCATCGTCTACAAAAGCCTTCAGAGTCTACAACCTAAGAACAAGGACAGTCATGGAATCTATACATGTGTCATTTGACGAAAAGAAGATTACAGGTCTAGAAGATGCAGATGACCATGATAAATTGAGATTTGAAAATGAAGTACCATATGTTGAACTCTTAAATCCTGATCTTGATACAGTAAATCTTGATATCACTCAAATCTCTAATAATCCACATGACAGTGGTAATACTTCTAATACTGAATCACATGTTGAGGGGGAGCAACATGATTCAAATTTAGAGACTTCTGCAAACTGATCTAACTCAAGGAACATCAGTAGATAAGTCATCATACTCTCATTCCTCAAATTCTGATGAGTCAAATACTGATAACAATGGGAACACTGATTCAGGGGGAGCATCAGGACATGATAATTGTACTAGTCAAAGAAATAACAGAAAGTTCATGGATCAAATGGGAGGTTCTTTTTCAATGAGTCAACTTCCATCTGCATAAAAATGGTCTAAGTCACACACACCTGACTTAATCATTGGAAACCCTGATAATGGTGTAAGAACCATAAAAGCAACTCAAAATGAATGTCTCTACCATTCTTTTCTATCTCAAACTGAACACAAGGAAGTAGAAGAAAGTCTTCAAAATGTTGACTGGGTTACAAAAATGTAAGATGAGCTTAATGAATTCGGAAGGAACAAAGTCTGGACACTTGTGCCAAGACCAAAGAACATATCAGTTGTTGGTACAAAATGGGTGTTCAGAAACAAAACTGATAGTTAGGTCATTGTTACAAGAAACAAAGCAAGACTGGTTGTAAAGGGTTATTCACAGCAAAAAGGCGCTGATTATGATGAGACTTTTGCTCCAGTTACAAGGCTTGAGGCAATAAGAATTTTTTTAGCCTATTATGCTCACAAGAAGTTTAAGGTGTTCCAAATGGATATAAAGAGTGTATTTCCAAATGGAGAACTTGAAGAGGAAGTTTACGTTGAACAACCTCAAGGGTTTATTGATCCAAATTATCCAGATCATGTCTACTTACTGGATAAAGCACTTAATGGATTGAAGCAAGCTCAAAGGGCCTGATATGAAACACTTGCTCTATTTCTATTAGAAAGTGGTTTCACAAGAGGTACAATTGACAAAAATCATTTTTATAAATACCATGTCAAGGACTTGTTATTAGTTCAGATGTATGTTGATGATATCATTTTTGGATCTACTAATAATAAACTGTGTGGGAGATTTGCAAAGATAATACAGTCTAGGTATCAAATGAGTATGATGGGAGAAATGAGTTATTTTATAGGGTTACAAGTAAAACAGACTAATGAAGAAATCTTCATAAATCAATCCAAATACACCTAGAATTTGCTCAAAAGATTTGGAATGCATGACTGCTCAACTGCATCAACTCCCATGGCCACTGCAACCAATTAGATTTAAATACTGGTTCTTCAGTAGATAAAACTAACTAAAGAGGTATAATTGGCTCACTCCTATATTTGACTGCTAGTAGACCTGATATCATGTATGCTACCTGTCTCTGTGCAATATTCCAAGCTGATCCAAGGGAACCTCATATGTTAGATGTGAAAAGAATTTTGAAATATCTTAAAGGCACCAGGAATCTGGGATTATGATATCCTAGAGATTCATACTTTAAACTAACTGGATATTCGGATGCTAATTTTACAGGATGCAAAAGAGACAAGAAAATCACTTATGGAAGCTTCCAATTTCTTGGTGGCAGATTGGTTTCTTGGTATAGCAAGAAACAAAAGTCAATTTCTATATTAACTGTAGAAGCTTAATATATTGTTGCAGGAAGCTGTTGTGCTCAACTTCTATGGATGAAGAATCAGTTATTGGATTATGGGTTAGACTATTCAGTTATTCCTATATATTGTGATAATCAAAGTGCTATTGCAATGACAGGGCATTCAATGTCTATACACATCAGCATCAGGTACCATTTCATAAGGGAACGTGTGGAAGAAGATACAGTGGAATTGGTCTTTGTTCTAACAGATCATCAATTAGTAGATATATTCACCAAACCTCTCTGTGAAACTACTTTCACATGATTGGTGAATGAATTGGGAATGATATCAGGACATTTCTCAAACTCTAATAATTAAGAAATAACTACTGATAGTTGAAGCATGGTATCTTATTATATGTCGGTACTTTCTAGATACTGATTATTGTGTTAAATTCTGATGCCATGATAACATGCGATTAACTTCTATGAATCCTAGCTAATAGCTGCATGTTAAACTATGCATATATGCTCTGATATTAGTTAAACTTGTTTTGACTAATAGATCCTGACAATAGTTGTTAAATTTTGATATTGGTCAAACTAGTGTTGACTGATAAATCCTGATAGTTGTGATTAAATACTGATAATGGTCAAACTTTAATTGCCTATTATATTTCATTGATTGTTTTGAATTTATTTAAAATAAATGCTTATTTAGTATTTTTAATTAACATTGAGTTAGTGGAAAATCTTTTAATTGCTTATTTGGGTTAACTTTTGCTGTAAGTATCTTTTAACGCTTGAGTACTTTCATCGGGAATAGGAATTTGAAAAGGTAAATTACTTTTTGTTTACCTAGATACGCGTCATAGTGTATGCATGTAATGTTTAATTATTACATGGGTAATCAAGGGTCTTTTCAGTTTCTATCTCATCTTCAATATAAACAAACCCCCCACTTCCAAAACTTCTCACTGCCTTTTCATTCTTAACTTCAAATACAACTCTTCATCTTCTCTAAATATCTACCATGAATCAAAACCAGTTTTACACTCGCACTGAGGGTGGATTTTACTATCTTGCTTTTTGTTTGAAAGAGGGTTATAGTAGGGGACTTAAAATCATGATTAACCATCAAATTTATAGTCCTCATGACGTTCCATCGTCAATCTTTAAGGAACTGTCTTTTGATCAACAAATTGATCTCCAGTTCTTTCAACTAGCAACCATTCTCGAAGAGGAACTCCGGGCCAAAGAGGCTCTTGAGCTGCAAGAGAATATCATTTCTCTTGCAGGCTCTATGTCAAAGATTTATCATCGCAGGGCGATGAGGGTGGAGCAAGATGCAAAGAAGCAGAAGAAGTCTGAGTATTTAGATTATGTTAGGATTTTATGTCTAAAACTCTAAAAATCTTGTACTCCTCTTCTTGATAATTAATGAATTATCTTTTGCTTTCTTTGATTCCTTAATTAGAATGAATGTTACTTGTCTTGTGTGCCTAATCTTCGAATAACTGATCATATTCTAATTGGTACTGAATGCTTAACTTCAGAATTTTTCCAATAATGCATGTGTTCAACTAATCCTTGTTTGAGTTACATGTGTTTACTTCAGTACAGATTAAGCACATCATTACAGGAAGAAAATGATTTCACGGAAAAAATTAAGAAAAGGTTTAATTCTAAACTGAGAAGAATTATGATCTTTGAGTGTACTTATCTATCTAAAATATCTATTCAGGACATACTTTTGAAACTTTCTTATTTTTCAAGAAAGTTGTCCACACTCAATCTCAAAATCACATATCTTATTCTTAAATTTCTTCTTACAACTGAAACACTTGAATCAATATCTCAAATGTTTCCAAAAATCTAGTGACATAGTTCTTGAAATAATGCTCACCGCTCAGAAACAACATTTAGTTGGTAAGAGACTACATGCTGAGATAGATCTTTATGACACCAACAGAAACACAGGGGTTTCATCAGTTTTTCTAAACACCCTATGAAAGCTTTCAATAACACATTCAACTGTCGGTTCTTTGCATGAAGAACAAGGTTTGAGATCATGGTACACGACAGTAACCTGATCAAATCCTCTCCAATTCAAATGGAGGTTCTCATGATTGGTGAACAACAACCGTCATAACCACAGTGTTAACTGTGAGTCCAGTTGTGACTTCAGATTCACAAGGTATAAATACAGTATTTACTTTGTCAGCATTTATTCTAAATATTGATTTGGTATTTTCAGCATTTATTTTTCATGTTATGAATCCTGTTGGTATGATTATTTATATACCTTATTTAAGGACTAACTTTAGTTGTATGACCACAGATCACCCTTCTTTAGCCACCTCTTATTTTTGTAGGACAAATTATCTGAGCTTTCCTGTGAGATGCGTGAAAAGATTTAGAGAAAAACAGAATTAAAGAGAGGTAGGATCCTTCCTGGCAAAATGAGAGGTAGATGAGAGGTAGGACTTAGTAATCCTTGTGAGGAAACTCTAACTATCAAAAGTCATGATCTGTGTGGTGTGAGGAGTAGTGAGACTACTTTAAAAGAATAGAGAGATTAAGTGTTACTTGTTTTATGTTTGCAGGTACACATGAAACAGCTGCTGAAAAATAGTCTGTTGACACTTTGATAAACTCTGGTGTACCAAGTGTTGTTAATATCCCTACATGTCTAAATACTGATACTTTCTTATAGTCCATTCAATAAACTATTCCACCATATGTAGCAATCCCTGTTTTTACTGAAAAATAGTTCATTTACTCTACTATTTCACCACCTGAAGTAATCCATATTGTTGCTGAAGATGTAGTAGCACAACAGTCCATTTTTAAAGTTTCATCCATTACAGGATCACCACAACACTCTACAGGAACTGAGGTTATGGAAGTAAATTTAGAAGCTCCGGTTCAGTTATCTACAATTCTTGAAGATATAGAGTTAAGTGCTGATAGTTTTGAAGCTTCTGAAACTGCTGGATCACAGACTGCACCTATTTCTCATTCTATCTTACATGCTGAAGCTGGTGTTAAAGTTCAGCAAATAGTGCAAAATCCGATTGCAGAGGGAGAATCTAATGATGGTGAATACGCTAATTTTTCTAATGCTGTTACAGATCCTGAGAATGTTCTTTTCTTCCCTGAAGATATGCCTACTCATGTGAGGCAACAGAAGTAGAAGGAGTTAGATGCCAAGAAGGAGTAGGATTATTCTGATGCTATCTGGAATGTTAAATGGAAATATGATACATAACCTATTTCCAGAATAAATGCTATTGAACATATGGAAACAGCTGAACAAAGAATTCAAAATCCTGCTATGCTGACTCATTTGAAAGCATCTACTCTGGTTATCAGATCCTTATATACAGCTCAAGAAACAACTACTTCTCAAATCAATCAGATCAAAGAATTATTAATTGCTTCAAGGCTGACTACACATCAAGAAATTTAGAAACAAATTGCACCAATAGTTGCCAATTTTTGAGATTCGGCAATTCAATGAATTGGCTAAGTGATAAATTAGTCGCCATAGGAGGTTAAAGATGTCACCACAGCCCTCCACTCTGCGTCGCCATAGGAAGACTTGTTTGGAAAAATAAGTACATTTCTCTGTTATGATTTCAGTCGCAACAGCCGGATCGCCACAGAAAATAAGTCGGCGCAATGATGGCGCTCAGGAAATTCTGAGTCGCCATAGAGCACTTAAAATATTTTTGTTACCCCAAATTGATTATTTCTGATTTATTTACTTTTTCATAAAATTTAAAATTCTTATATTTAAAATTTTCTTAAATAATAATTTACATTTTATTTAATTTTTAATAAAATTCAAAATTCTTGAAAATCAGATTTTATGTAAATCTTTATTTTTGATTAATTTATGTTTTAAGAAAATTAAAAATATTGGAAATTTAAATTTCTCTTAAATATTAAATTAAGGGTACTCAAGGATTGGTAGACTCAGGATTCCTCCGGGCTTTTAAAGTGGATTTTAATCTTTTAAAGAAAACGAAGACCATGTGCTATTCAGACGGAAAATTCCCGAATACGGAAATTGAAGATAATGGTTTTCTCACTCCAATGAAAATGAGTTCAAGACCTACAAAAGAAAATTGTGTAACATCCTCAAAGGCTTACTCCATAGGATACCACTGGGTTTTCAGACACAGAGAATGAATGAAATTTCTACGAGTATATTTTTCTCGGAGATTTTAAGACAACTCTATGATTCAAGATTATACAGTCACACAGTGGTTTGTACCAATGCTATATTTATCCGGGAATCAATGAGATCATACAGGAAGGAATTATGGAGGTCAGAGAGAATAGCGGGGACAAACAAACATCTCAGTTACGTACAGTATAGTTGGAACCTCAGGACAAAATGTAAGAGTTACTGATAGTTGAATCAGAGGAAACTTAGGTAGAAGTACTTGAGGGACCGGACGTCAGGGCATTGTTTCAACTGTCAGGGAAGTTTGGCCACATTGGATTCAGATAGAATACAAAAGCCATATCCAAGGATCAAGCCTATCTATTCCGAAGCAGAGATTCTTACAGATTCAGTTCAAGAGGTAATTACAATACTGAGAATGGGACAGATATAAGATTTGATAGCTACAGTTATGGCAAGACATATGAGTCAAGTAACTATCAGGGTTTTTCTACAATAGAACAAGAAGCTTGACAAACAAGGATGACTAGGGATTCAGTTGAAGAGCTGTGACAAAGGTGGAATGTTTTCTCAGGGAAGCGGTCAGTCAAAACTTACAATGCATGGGAAAGAGTTGGGATGGATCAGATGACGAGAATCATGAATATCTTGCTTTTATAGTAATCTCTGAAGATGGTCCAACTCATATATCTCAGGTTTCAATTTCTTGAACCACTGCAATATCATGTTCTCAATATTCAATGCATAATAAAATCTTAGTGTTTAAATGTTTAACACTCGCACAAGCATGATAACATCACACATAGAAAATGCTGAACTACTTCACTAGAATATTTTTCTGGTAACTAGGATTGATGTTTATCTTGTGCATGTTACATTAGATGATCTTAAATAATTGTTTGAATATTTGTTGAACATGATTAATTGCTGTAGTGAGGTATATATTTTTCCAGCATATAAGACCTTTGTTTATGCTTACTCTCTTTATCCTATTACAATGTGATTTGCTCATTTATTCTGAATTGTTTGTTAAGATGTATTAGTTTATTATTGGATTGAGATAGCTAGATGAGATTTATCAACAGGATTGGACTAGATAGAATTTGTGATTTATTTGTTAATTCTGTTTGTTCCATATCATGCTTGTCCTGCTTAATTCTTATGTGTAATGTTTCTGAATGAATGCCATGTATTCTTAATACAATGCTTGCTTATTTCAATACCATAAATGCATCTCTTAGTACTTGCATTAATTATAGAAAAAGCATGTTTAGGATTACATAGAGCAAAGACTGCTAGTCCTTCTTATGTAAGGTTGGAACCAATTTTCCCCTAACCTAGAGACAATATGTCAAGGGTATTCAAATGGGTAAAATGGTCAGTCAAAGATAAGAATTAGCATGATAAGGTTGCAACTGTTGTTATCTTTGTTTATAATAATATCTCTAATCTATCTGGACCCAAACTAATAAGTTAGGTACCAAGAACTGTTAATCCATTTGTGAGTGCAGGATATAACAGGTCAATTGATTCATATCTATTATTGGTAATTCATACTCAAGGAATATGATCAAAGAAAGAGCCTCACAATCAAATGTGATCAACAAAATCTATTCCGTCAATAATCTTTGGAGATGACAGCAAAGGTTTTCATTACGGGACAAGCTATACAGAAAAAGGATGTCATCATGAATTGAACAATTGCTATCACTGATAACAATTAATCATTGAAGTCACCGATAACATTTGAAGCAACTTCCTTGCTGAAGAATCAAGGCACAAATCCTCTTATCAGATAGTTCTACATGAAAGGACAAAATGTCAATTCAATAAAGGATTAGTGTCTCATCTGAAGCAGGAAGATTGAGAAGCTTGCTCTTCTTAGAGTAAGGAAAGGATATGCTCGTAGCTAAACTAGAATCTCTGGAAAGGTGAAGTCAATGGTTTCTACTATAAAGCTTCATCTGACAAGTGTTTAGTAATGGCATGAGAAGCTCTCACCCTTGAACATCAACTCAATGAACTCTTTTGTAAAAAGGGGTTAGTGAGAGGACTGCCTCATCTGAAATTCAGAAGACGATAAATGTGAGGCATGTCAGAAAGAGAAGTCAAAGACAACATCACATCAAAGCAAAGATATACCTTAGTGATGGTGGTTGACTACTCTTATGAAACAAAGTTGTTGTTCGTGCATTCTCAAGACATCACAAATGGTGATTAATCGTATCAAAGAAGATCAAGATGGAAGCAACTGTAAAAGAAATGATCTTGGGGTCAGATAATGGGATTGAATTCAAGAAGCAGTTCTAATTAATATCTGTAACATCAAGAATATTTTGAGACTTATTCAGCACTGGGAACTCCGTTTCAGAATGGAGTGGTACAAGGGAATAACCAGAACTTGATTAAAGCTTCAATGGAAATATCAAGCTAATAAAGACTTTCTAAATACCAAAGGGTTGGAACAGTCAAAACAGTTTGCAACACGTAAGATCAAGCCTTGATCTGGATGTATACATGAAGACCACTAATGAGTTAATGGCCAATAGGAGCAAACACTGTAATATCCCGTATTTTTAGAATTATTATAATTATTATTTGATTATATATATGTGCTTTTATGGTTTAGAAGGAATTAAATAGTGTATATTGTAATCCTGTTTGACGAGTTGGTGTTATTAAATAGTTATGTGCTAATTGTTAAGTGTTATATCGATCCTTGTTAATTTCTGAAAATATTTACTTAAATGTATTAGTTTCAAAAGTTATTTGAAAGCCGATCTTATTGATATCGGTAAATTGAAATTGTTCTGTAATATTCGGGAAATATCGTACAATTATTTTTATCAATAAATAATTATTATATGATTATTATAGGAATTTTGGTGAATTATCTGATGATTGATATTTATATTTGGGTGTTTATATGTGATAAAGTGTAAGTATGTTAATTTTTATATGTCCAGAATAAAGTATAAATGTTAGGTCACACACACACTGTAGAGGGGGTGAATACAGTGTAAAGTACAATTAAATCGAACTTTAATATCTCAAGTAACAGAAAACAAACTTTATTGAAACAATAAACTCTGTTACAGTATGGAACTGTTACCTCTCAGTGATGAACAAATATCACGAGAGCTGCTAGGGTTACAATGAATAATCTTCTCGTATAATGATAACACTTATAGTGTAAACCCTATGTCTGTGTTTATATACTACACAGTTACAAGATAATCACTAATTGATAATGGAATATAATTCTGCTTCCTAAAATATATCAATCAGATATCTTTTCTTCCAAGTATTCTATTCTTCATAGAATTCCTTCTTCATGCAGATCTCTTCTTATGTTTGTCTCGATCTTCTTTCCTTTAATCAGCTGCTGTCCTTATCTGAACGTCCTTCAGTACTTAAGTTCTGATATCCATCTTCTGATGATTATCTCCTGATAATATAAGTACTGATATCCTTAAGTCCTGACTTCCAGTAAGTACTGATTTATCCTGTTTAAGTAAGATCTGAAAACTAAACATAAATCATATTAGCCATGACATTATCAAATATATCTAACAATCTACCCCAACTTGTAAATTAGCATAATATACAAGTTTAACAGATATTTGATGATGTCAAAATATTAAGTACAAATGCATGAGAATTAGACTAGATAACTACAACTTACAGTCCTTGAAACTTTACCAATCTTTAATTTCTGATAACAACTTCAGTCTGTACAAATATCAGAATTTAATCAGTTATAGATCTTAACTTGGCTTCATCTTCTGATCTCTCTGATGTCAGGAGTTGTTCTGAGATAGTTCTTCAACAAACATCTCTCAACATATCTAAGTTCATCAATCATCCTCCTTTTAGCATCTTTAAGCTCTATAGTATCTTCACCAATTTGAAAGATTGCAGCCCTGAGATCATTAATCTTAGCATTTCTTATATCCTGATCCAGTCTGATCAAATAAGCTTTATCAGACTCAAGATTGAATTCCACAGCCCTGTAACCCAGAAAGGTAGTTATAATCTTAGCAGTGTTGGGCTTCATTTCAACTATATCACCCTTGTGATCTCTGTACTTTGGAACATATGTGCTGTCAGACTTAACAGAATAAAGCTTTTTCTGTCTCTGAATCTGATCCTTCAAATAGTTTGCAGCACTTTCTGTCAATCTGTCATTCACTTGAAGTAATAATAGTACATGCTCCAATTCTTTAAAATACTTCAATGGAATGGCATTTTGCCTTATATGATAAACCCTACCATCTGTCATGAAGTATAACAAGATGTGTTCTTTCAAGTAGGTATGGTAAACCATTTGTACAGATTCTAGTTGATTCAATCTCTCAGGAGTTGCTCCAATACCTGGTTCACTCAAGGAAGTTGGATCATTGGTAGTGTTCTGTATTCTTCTTTCATCAGCACTTCCCAATCCAGTTTTATCTCTTGCTTCCTTTTCAGTAACTACTCTTGCTTCAAAACCACTTGCAGCAGTCTTCAAAGGTTGAGTCTGTTTTGCTTTAGTGAATCCTGGTAGGAGTTTCTTTGATTTATCTTTTGATATCAAGTTAACATGAGCTATGTCAGAGGTTACTTGTTTCTTCGAAATATCAGAACTTACTGTCTCTTGACTCTGAACAACTTGAGCCATGTCAGAGGTTGTCTTAAGAACTTTTCTTGAAGTCAGAGCAAGATCAGCATCTTTGTCAGTAATTTCTTCATTCTCAGGAGGCACATAAACCTTGATAGGTTCACCAACTTTTTCTTTACCCTTGGATCTTGGATCTATCTGCGGTTGTGATTTAGCCAATGTTGCTTCAGTATTTGTCCTTTCTTTTATCACAATGCCTTTGAGTTTTGGAAGTGTCTTTTTACCAGAAGCTTCAGATTTAGATATGACTTTTTCTGATTTAAGTCTGGCTTCTTCTTCCATTAAACTCTCCAAGTCCATTCCTGGATTTTCCTGAAGAAATAACTGTCTTGACATTTCTTTATCAAGATCTAAAAGTTCATCAGAACTTATCCTTTCACCAGTAGCAGAACTAATCCTTTTTCTAGTATCAGAACTTGTCCAGTGACTTGTGATTTCAGCTTTTCTTGATGAGAAACCTCTACCTTGACTATGACCTCTACCCATTCCAGTGTTTCCTTGGTCATCCCTCTCATCAACCTTCCCCTTCAGTGTCTTATCAGTCTTGCATTTGGACTTAATTACTTTCTCCCCCTTTTTGGCATCAGCAGGTAATAGAAGAGAGACAAGCAATTCCACTGAGGCTTGGATTTCACTAAGTTGAGATTGCTGAGAAGCTTGATTTTTCAGAATATCATCAATCTGAGCTTGTTGTTTCTCTTGAGTCTTCTCAATATAAGAAACTCGGTCAAAGGTAGATTGGAAGAACTGTTTCTTGTCAATTTTCTGAATTTGTTCCTGTTTGATAAATTCTTCCTGAATCTTGTGTAGCTCTGCATGAGTAGTTGAATGAAGACCTTGTAGATGTTTAGTACTCAATGCAGTGACTCTAAGCTGTGTTTTGAAATCATCAGTATTTAACATCTCATCAGCTTTTATCAAGTGCTCAGCCAGATTCTTTACAGATGGAACACAAGTAATTGAGTTCCATTCCTTAGTCCACTCCTGACCAGCAGGAGTTTCACTCCAAGGCACTGGTGCTTCTCTGGTAACAAATTTCTTAACGAGTTCAGATTTAAGAACTATTTATTGAGGGGCATGTCCTGAAGGACCTGCTTCATCAGTATCTGCTTGTAGAGCAGCATCACCAGTATCTCCAGCATGTGCAGCATCAGAACTTACAGAATTAGCATCTTCTGATAAAACAACAGTATGCGAAGCAATTGAGGCTTCAACATCATCTTCTAAGTGCTGATCTGGATTCAAATTTTGATCAACAGCCATATCCTGATGCTCACCTATATTCAGATCATCAGCATCTAGATGCAGAGAAGGTGTATTAGATAATTCTGGAGTTTGAGCAGCATCAGTAACATGTGTGGTTGATGGATTAGTTGCTGTTGGAACTTCTAAGTAAAGAACTTCAGGCACAACCAAGTTCTGGATATCAATATCAGCACTTGTGCCTGGGTCAACAGGAGATACAGACTTTTGAACAGGAGACACAGATGGTGTGTTGGCCTTTTCAGTAACAGCTTCCTGAGTTGGAGTTGATGGAGAAGTAGTGACTTTAACAGATTCCTTTTCTTGTGAGATCAGAGATTCCTGATCTCCTTCCTTAGCTGCTGCTTCTTCATCATTTGAAAATGGCCTTTTTGCCCTCTGTTTCTTGTATCTCTTTGAAGATATGGATTCCTTGGGAGTTTCATCAACAGTCATTCTTCTAAGCCTTTTGAGAAGCCTAGATCCCCCAATTGCAGAATCCTTCTGAGAAAGAACTTTCTCAGCTTCTTTATCAACAGGTTCTGATGTAGAAACCTGTTTCTCACTGTCAGATTCATCTCTCAAAACTATCCTCCTTCTCTTCTGAGGTGTTTGAGGAACAGTCTTTGTCCTCTTTGGCTTGGAAGATAAAGGCTTCACAGTAGGTGCTGAGGATGAGGGTTGAGCTGTCTGTGAAGTGGAGAGATATGATTTGAGATATGTTCTGAGGGATGGTTGAGTAGTATGAGTGGTATGTTCTGTTGGTTGCTGTGGTGTTTGAGATGTGGTGGTAGGTTGGATATCAGGATAAACATATCTATAGGTGTCAGGATCAGCATTTACCAAGATCTGTTTAACAGACTGAGGAATCTGTAAAGGTCTAACCACTGTTTTCTTAAGATCAGCATTTACCAAATCATTAAAGGCTCATTTTGCAATTTTGAAAGGTGTAGTTAAGTCAGTGGTAGGTTGGGGTTCATCAGCACAACAAAAATTATATATATGCTGACAAAATCTAGCAAAGTAAACAACATTCCTATCTTCTGTCATCCTATCCCCAATAAAACCTATCACAGCAGTTGCAAAATCAAAATGAGTTTGGTTAATGATAGCATACCCGATGTGCTGACTCATTATAGGGATGGCATCAAAATTTGAACACTTATTCCCAAAAGCTTTAGTGATGCAGTCGAAGAAAAAACTCCATTCCCTCCTGATATGAGCCCGTTTCAACTGCCCAAGCTTTGCCAAACTCTGCTCATACCCCAAACTAGCCATTAATTCTTTAAGAGCTGATTCCTCCGGGGTTGAAAAAGTACATCCTTCTGGTAAATGTAGAGCCTTTCGAATTGTACCAGGAGTTACCACATGTGTAGACTCATCCACTTCGAAAACAATATTGGGAGTACCATGTGTACCACCATTATCAAAGTGCCCAGTCCGCCAAAACGTCAGAACTTGTTGGCCAGAAAAGACTGAAGGCTGGGTCAATGCATACCCGATTTCACTGTGTGCAAGAAGATCTTGCACAAAATGCAACTCAGATGGAGCTTCAGCATGATCGAGAATTGCAGCATAGTTGTTTGGAACAAATTTAGCACCATCAATGATAAAATCCTTAGGTGCCATGAGAAAAATCGAGACTTAAGAGTGCCTGTTAGGTGTATGATAAAATGTCTAAATGAAAAACCAACATCAGGAGTAGAAAGAGAGTAAAAGCAAATAGAGAGATAAAGTGTAAAAGTGAATAAAAGATTAGAAAATCCTCTCTCTGTCTTACTTAACTTTAAAAAAAAATGTAACCGTTGGACACCTGTCAGACATGCAGTAATAATGAATAGTTAATGGGCACGGGAAAACAGTAATCATTACTTACCTACTTGCAGTTTTTCAAGGAAAACCGTTCCACTTACCAAGTAATTCCATTAATCAAGGTAAATCAGTTTTAATACAAAATTGAAACTGTTTCCACTTATTCAATTATTTTTCACTGCAACACCAATATTCTGAAAAAATTTGAGTGAGAATGACCAAAATAAATCAAGGGAACAAGTACTGATAACATAAAATCAGAACTTAATTTAAATTTAAATTGTAAAGGTCATCAGAATATGAATATTTATCAGGATTTATCAATGCATTTCAGAACATCTCAGAGACAAGAACTTGCAAAAAAAGAAATTTCATTAATATATTAAGAGAATACATTCATGAAATTTAAATTACATCAGAACTTTTACAAGATTGTCCTAAGCTTCTAAACCTAACATCAACAGCTAATGTCCTAAGCTAAGAAGCCTGACAAAGCTGATGATGAAGAAGAACAGGAAGAAGAAAATAAATTATTTCGTCTTCCTACTCTCGACAAAGAGAATAGCAAGTCGTATTATTTGCTCCTGCTTTCGAAGGCGACGAAGGTGAAGTTCTCTTCGAACTGCCACCAAATCACGTTTAATAGCCTTTGGAAATTGAATCCAGAGATTGTGAGGGATGTTGGCGATAGGGTATGGAGTTGGAATCCCATTTAAAAAGACATGTACAGTCTCATCGCCATAGTTGTAGAACAAGCCAAATGCAACCATTTATGGTGGTGAATGTAAAACAAGAGTGAGTTTGTGATAAAAGAGTTGATGTGTAAGCTGATGCGAAGTGGTTGATTTTATAGGCAAAAGAATTCCAGGAGACGCAAGGGAATTTAATGCTGACAGGTAGAATTAATTCTACCTCGTCTCCCCAGACTTGGAAGAAGGAAAACAGTCATTGGAAGTGTAAGTCAGGGTTAATGCGCACAACTAACAAGTAAAAAATTACTGTACGGGTATGTGAACCACTATCCCTAATGATATTGACTGTTAATATTCTACCCAAACATAGTCTGATTTAAACTGAAACTGTTTTTAGATTTTATCCACAAATAAGTCAAGTAAAGGATCGAAATGTAATATCAGAACTTAGACTTATATCAGAACTTAACAGTTATCAGAACATAATTTCTTAACTCGAAAAATGAATGCCTATTTTAGTAAGTCCTCGCACAAATTCTGATTTAGATTCTTCAGAACTTAATCATCAGAACATGCAATCAGAACTTGTCCTCAGAATTTGTGCAATGTGACACATAAACTGTTCATCTAAAATAACATGGATCACCATAGTTATTTTCATCATTCATATGGAGTGTTTAGTGTGTGCATTAAGCGAATTATCAGATAAAGAGTAAAGTCTGATTCAGTTCAGTACATCTTAGAAATAAGGCATAACTAAAACTTTACTAAAAACCTGTCATTATTCTGAAACCTACTTTTCATGCTTGAGTCCACCTCTACTATTTTGTGCTAATTTTGTGCATCTTTTTAAATTCCATTTTACAGTGGCTTCTCAGTGTAAGTGAGTCACGACTGCTTATCAGAATTTATGCTATTATCAGAGTATTTCTCCAGTAATCATAGAGTGTGAAAAGTCACCAAGAAAATATTTTGCTTTTCTGATGCATATTTACTTAATACCAGCAATGTACTTGGGTCGTTCCTTCCACATTTTTACTCTAGATCTCAAAGGAGTACCTGAATTTTAATCCTTGAATCTTTTCTTTTTCTTTTGATAAGAGAGGTGTATCAGCACTTAGTACATTCAACAGATTTACTGGCATCAGAACTTAATAGATGAGAAGCATTAGTCTAGTTTGTGACTTAGTATTAAGATAGACAAAGTAAACTAAACTAAGCTCAATATCAGAATTTGCTTGTGTCAAATAGATTTCCACAGAAATAATTACTTCTAACATGGGATCCCTAGTTTATTTAAGACTACTAGGTCAGCATCTAGCACAGGTATCCTCATAGGATTGAATAGTTACATAAACAGACATATCATTTTCAGAGTTTAGAAAGTTACATCAGACAACAGTCAGTACTTAAGCAAATTTTCAATTAAGCACAGAATACACAAAGAGAGTAATTCCTCTAAATACTGATCATATAGTCTGATGCATAAGAACAAAACTAAGCAGATTTAGAGAAAGAACCTGAAACCATTCCAAGTTCATTTACCAATTTTGTAAAAGTAGCTTCACACAGTGGTTTTGTGAAGATATCTGCTAGTTGTTGATCTGTTGGAACAAAGTGCAATTCCACTGTACCTTCATCCACATGTTCCCTTATGAAGTGGTACCTAATGCTGATGTGCTTTGTCATTAAGTGTTGAACTGGATTACCTGTCATAGCAATAGCACTTTGATTATCACAGTAAATAGGGATTTTGAAATATGTTAACCCATAATCCAGTAACTGATTCTTCATCCAAAGAATCTGTGCACAACAGCTTCCTGCTGCAATGTACTCTGCTTCTGCAGTTGATGTGGAAATTGACTTTTGTTTCTTGCTAAACCAAGAAACCAATCTGCCTCCAAGAAATTGGCAGCTTCCACTTGTGCTTTTCCTGTCAATTTTGCAACCTGCAAAATCTGCATCTGAGTAACCTATTAGTTTAAAATCTGATTCTCTGGGATACCACAATCCCAGATCAGCTGTTCCCTTAAGATACTTGAATATTCTTTTCACAGCTGTTAAGTGAGGTTCTCTTGGATCTGCTTGAAATCTTGCACAAAGACAGGTAGCATACATGATATCAAGTCTACTAGCAGTTAGATAGAGTAGAGAGCCAATCATACCTCTGTAATCAGTAATATCTACTGATTTACCAGTATCCTTGTCCAGTTTGTTGCAGTGGCCATGAGAGTGGATGCACTAGAACAATCTTGCATTCCAAATTTCTTCAGCAAGTTTCTGGTGTACTTAGTTTGATAAATAAAAGTGCCTTCTTCATTCTTCTTGACTTGAAGGCCCAGAAAATAGTTAAGTTCCCCCATCATACTCATCTGATACCTTGACTGCATCAGTTTGGCAAACTTCTTGCAAAGTCTGTCATTTGTAGAACCAAAAATGATATCATCAATATAAATCTAGACCAGAAGTAAGTCCTTTCCATGGTTGAGGTAGAACAGTAGTCCTTTCCATGGTTGAGGTAGAACACTGTTTTGTCTATAGTTCCTCTGTTAAATCCACTTTCCAGAAGAAACTGAGCTAAAGTCTCATACCATGCCCTAGGAGCTTGCTTAAGTCCATAAAGTGCTTTATCAAGCCTGTAGACATAATCTGGATATTTGGAATCTACAAAGCCTGGAGGTTGTTCAACATATACTTCCTCCTCCAATTCTCCATTGAGAAAAGCACTTTTCACATCCATTTGAAAGACAGTAAACTTTTTGTGAGCAGCATAAGCCAAAAATATCCTTATGGCTTCTAACCTAGCAACTGGTGTAAATGTTTCATCATAATCAATTCCCTCCTATTGAGAATATCCTTTTGCAACCAGCCTTGCCTTATTCCTTGTAATTATGCCATCACTATCAGTTTTGTTTCTGAATACCCACTTTGTACCAACAATAGATCTATTCTTTGGTCTTGGCACTAGGGTCCAGACTTTGTTTCTTTCAAATTCATTTAACTCTTTCTGCATTGTTTGCACCCAATCAGCATCTTGAAGAGCTTCTTCCACTTTCTTTGGCTCAGTCTGAGAAAGAAAAGAATTGTAAAGACATTCATTTGAAGTACCTGTTCTAGTTTTGACACCTGCATCAGGATTTCCAATTATCAAATCAGGTGTATGTGATTTAGTCCACTTCCTTGCAGATGGAAGGTTTTCTCTAGAACTGGATGCTCCCTCATGATCCATGCTGTCTTCATTTTCATTTTCTGATGCTCCCCCTGAAACTATGCTCTCTGAGTTGGATTCTTCAGAATTTAGATTTTTAGAACTATCAGAACTTGGCTTATCAGAACTTGATGAATCAGAACTTGAAGAGCCAGATGTATGTTCTGATGCTTTTTGAGATGTGGTAAGATCTTGAGTATGCTCCTCCTGCATAGGTGCATCTTCCTTTGGCGTAGTCACCACAGTTTCAATAACATAAGAGTTTAATCCATCAGAGTTTGTAGTATCAGGACTTAGATTGTCAGGATTATCAGTATCAGAATTTGAGTCTTCATTTTCAAATCTCAGCTGATCATGATCAATAAAATCTTCAAGTCCAGTAATCTTCTTGTCATCAAAAGAGACATTGATAGATTCCATGACCACTATTGTTCTCAAGTTATAGACTCTGAAGGCTTTTGTGTAAAGTGGATATCCAACAAAGATTCCTTCATCAGCTTTTAGATCAAATTTGGATAGCTGTTCAGGATGAGTCTTAAGAACAAAACACTTGCATCCAAATACATGAAAATACTTCAGATTTGGCTTCTTCTTCTTCACCATCTCATATGGTGTCTTTCCTTGCTTGTTAATGAGTGTTGCATTTTGAGTAAAACAAGTAGTCTGCACAGCTTCAGCCCAAAAAAATAGGTTGGAAGCTTTGCTTCTTCAAGCATTGTACGTGCAGCTTCAATGAGAGTTCTATTCTTCCTTTCAACAACTCCATTTTGCTGTGGAGTTCCAGGAGCAGAGAATTCCTGCCTAATTCCATGGTTTTTGCAGAACTCTTCCATTATTAAATTCTTGAACTCAGTGCCATTATCACTCCTTATGGTTTTCACAGAGTCTTTGACCAATTTATCCAGTTGTTTGACATGATCAATCAAGATAGATGCAGTTTCACTTTTTATGTGCAAGAAATACACCCATGTGTATCTGGTGAACTCATCCACTATGACCAAAGCATATTTCTTCTTTGCAATAGACATGACATTCACTGGACCAAATAGATCAACATGTAGTAGGTGATAAGGCTCAAGAATTGATGATTCAGTCTTGCTCTTGAATGAGGATTTTCTTTGTTTAGCCTTCTGACAAGAATCACAAAGGCCATCAGGAGCAAATACTGACTTTGGCAGTCCTCTCACAAGATCTTTCTTGACTAATTCATTTATATTGTTGAAATTTAAATGAGAGAGTTTCTTGTGCCAATTCCAGCTTTCTTCAATTGATGCTCTACTCATCAGACAGATTGCAGAACCATCAGTACTTGTTGAAAGCTTAGCTTCATAAATGTTACCACGCCTGTATCCTTTCAGAACAACTTTGCCTTTAGATTTACTCACAACTTCACAGTGTTCTTCAAAGAAATCAACATGATAACCTCTGTCACAGATTTGACTTATACTCAACAGATTGTGTTTAAGTCCTGAGACTAGAGCTACTTCTTTAATGATGACATTCCCAAGATTGATATTGCCATATCCCAATGTTTTTCCAATGTTGCCATCTCCATAAGAAACACTTGGGCCAGCTTTCTCCACAAAGTCTGATAGCAGGGCTTTATTTCCAGTCATATATCTTGAACATCCAGTGTCCAGAACTAGGATGTTTTTCCTGTTGCCCTGCAATCACAAAGACCACTAATGATTAGTTTTAAGGACCCAGAATTGCTTGGATCCTTTGGCCTTATCAAGTTTGTTAAATTTGCGGCGAATTTAGCATCAGAGTTTGTGTTAACAATTTTCTTATCAGAACTTACACTATCAGACTTTGAATCAGAATTTACACTAGAAGGAACAATGGAAACTTTCTTTAAAGAAGGTTTTATTTGATAATAATCATAGTACAAACTATGATATTCCTTACAAGTATAAATGGAATGCCATGAACTACCACAATGAAAACAATGATTTTGTGGCTTATATCTAACAGACTGACTCTTAACTCCTGACTTTGAAGGTAAGGAGTTAATGTTCTTATTCTTCCTGCAAAAAGAGGCCAGATGGTTAGAACTTCCACAGTTATGACACGTTTTCCTAGGAGCTTTAGGAACAGGCTTATAATCATTGCTTTTATTCATACCTTCCTTTCCATTCCTATTTTTCCTAGGTGATTTTACCTTGTTTGCATTCATAACATCTTTCAGCTTATGCTTAAGCTGCTTCTTCGTCATTAAACCTATGTTTACTTCAGCTGTCTTTTCCTGTTTAAGTTTGTCAGAAGGTAATCCCTCTTTAACTTCTGATTTCTCATTATCAGACTTTACAGTTACAAACTTAACAGGTTTTAACTTTGGCTTTTCCTTAACAGGCTTAATTTCTACAGTTCCTTTATCATTCTTATCCTCTCTATAATCTAAGCCCTCTTTCCAATTTTCACTACTTAGCAAATTTTGAGTTGTTCTGCCAGAGTTAGTCCAAGTCCTGATAATCTCTCTTTCCTTTTCTAACTCAGTTTTTAGAGATTCATTCATTTTTAGCACTTCATCCCTAACATAAAAAGCATCATCTCTATCCTTTTGAGTTTGATGGAACATAACTAACTCTTTTTCTAAGAAATCATTTCTTTTCTTAAAAGCAAGATTTTCAGAAGTTAATCTTTCACATGTTAAAGTTTGATCTCTATAACTGACAAAGATGGTTTTAAGATATCTTCTCAACTCATTAATATCATCAGTATGAAAAGCATAAGTAGTCTGAGGTACCTTTGATTCAGCAGCTTCAGAACTGCTTTCAACACTTGCTTTATCAGCATTTGCCATCAAAGCATAATTCTCCTCACTTTCAGAGTCTGAGGTGTCTGTCCAGCTTTTCTTCTTTGTGACAAGAGCCTTGCCTTTGTCACTCTTCACTTTCTTGCATTCAGGAGATATGTGGCCTTTCTCACCACATTTATAGCATTTGACATTGGTATAATCTCCTCTATCAGACTTTCCTCCTCTACCCTCAGATCTTCTGATATTCTTCTTATCAGAACTTGTGCCTTTCCTGGAAAACTTCTTTCCCTTCCTGAACTTCCTGTATGCAATCTTTGTGATCCCTTTCACCATAAGAGCACACAGCTTCATCATCTCCTCATCAGCATCAGTCTCAGGCAAGCTTTCAGAATCTGAGTCATCATCACTTTCAGAACTTGATGACTCAGTATCAGACTTTGTGAAAAGAGCTTTACCCTTGTCTTTCCTTGAGGTAGCTGCCTTGGGGGATTCTTCTTCAGCTTTAAGAGCAACTGTCCTTGACTTTCCTCCTTTTCTCTTGCTTCTTTGTTCCATCTCAAGTTCATGAGTCTTGAGCATTCCATAAATTTCATCAAGATTGTAGTTGTCTCTTATTGTTGTTCTCTTATTGTTGTTGCCTTCAAATCCCAGCATTCAGGAAGAGCTAACAGGAATTTAAGGTTTGTATCTTCAAGATCATACTCCTTATTAACCAGTGACAAATCATTCAAGAGTTTGACAAATCTATCATATAAATCAGTCAATGACTCATTAGCCTTTGAGTCAAAGTGTTAATACTCTTGAGTGAGTATTGTCTTCCTGTTCTTCTTAATTGTATCAGTTCCCTGACACCTTGTTTCCAGAGCATCCCATATCTCCTTTGCAGTCTTGCAGTTAATTACCCTGTTTGACATTACATTATCAATGGCACTATGCAGTAAGTGTCGTACCTTGGCATCCTTAGCAATTGATGCGATATCTTCAGCAGTGTAATCACTCTTCTCCTTTGGTACAGTCTTTGCTGCTTCACCTGCAACTGCAACAGCGAGCTTGGTTGGTTTGTGAGGTCCTTCCTTGATTCTATCCAGATATTCTGGATCTGTAGCTTCCGGAAACATAGTCATCCTCACCTTCCATATGGCATATTCAGATGGTCTCAATATGGGAACTTTGATGGTTTCATACCGACTTTGAATTTGTGTTTTTGGAGGTTCTTCAGTTTTGGTGGGCTTAGTTGGAGTTTCTGTGTCAGACATGATTGTGTTTGGATCTTAAACTGTATGTGCATTAAAAGATAGGCTCTGATACCACTTGTTAGGTCACACACACACACTGTAGAGGGGGTGAATACAGTGTAAAGTATAATCAAATCGAACTTTAATATCTCAAGTAACATAAAACAAACTTTATTGAAACAATAAACTCTGTTACAGTATGGAACTGTTACCTCTCAGTGATGAACAAATATCACGAGAGCTGCTAGGGTTACAATGAATAATCTTCTCGTATAATGATAACACTTATAGTGTAAACCCTATGTCTGTGTTTATATACAACACAATTACAAGATAATCACTAATTGATATGGAATATAATTCTGCTTCCTAAAATATATTAATCAGATATCTTTTCTTCTAAGTATTCTATTCTTCATAGAATTCATTCTTCATGCATATCTCTTCTTATGTTTGTCTCAATCTTCTTTCCTTTAATCAGCTGCTGTCCTTATCTGAACGTCCTTCAGTACTTAAGTTCTAATATCCATCTTCTGATGATTATCTCCTGATAATATAAGTACTGATATCCTTAAGTCCTGACTTCCAGTAAGTACTGATTTATCCTGTTTAAGTAAGATCTGAAAACTAAACATAAATCATATTACCCATGACATTATCAAATATATCTAACAATAAATAATTATGGTATTTTCTGGTAATTTTTGGATTGTTATATGATTTTATAAAGATTTATAGATTTAATAATTATTTTCTGAGTAATTATAAAACTATTTTATAAAGCCGGGAATCGTCCAACTTCAACCGTTTTTTGCATTTTTACAACCCGGAACTCTTCTTAAAACTCCTTCCTAACCTAATCTGGATATTCTGAACATTTTCCGTGTTTTAACTTTTTTAATCTGGATTACGGTTTGACCCGTACGCGTCCCGGCGTACAATTTTCGATACGATAATCATTTTGGTAAATCAACGAAATCCGTATTCTCGAAAGGCGGGATATTTTTTTTATTATTTTCTCGTAGGGTGTTTTATAAGAAGCCCGGTTATGATAATTATCTAATTCCGGTATTAAATTGTATCATTTTTATAGTTACTTAGCGGCTAAGTAATCTATTTTTGGATCCGATATATATAAGTGTAAATTCAGTATTAAATTCTTGAATGTTTCAAAAATCTTGAAACTTATATTTTATTAGTATTTGAATATTTCAAGAATTTTAAAATTATTTCGGAAAAAATTTCGGGTTATATTTACCCGTACGTTTGTTCGTTAAATCGTAAAATGCGGATATGACGCACGATTTATAAATGTTTTAAAAATTAGGAAAATTTTATTTTATTAGTTTTTAAATATTCCGAGAATTTTAGAAATATTTCGGTAATTTTTCGAGTTAGTTTCACTCGCAAGTGTGTTAGTATATCACGGAATGCGGGTTTGATGTTAAATTCAAAAATATTTGAAAAATTACAAAAAATTTATTTTACTAGTTTTTAATTATTCTGGGAATTTTAGAATTATTTCAGTAATTTTCAGATTTATTTCTACTCGTAAATTATATCATTAAAATCAGATTCGGGTTAAATCTAGGTCTGCAAATGGGGGAAAGGACGCGTGGCAGCTATTTAGCTTGCCTGTCACGCGTGGCTGTTAAAAGAAAAAAAAACATCACAAAAAAACCCACCCCCACCTGCCAAACCCCTCCCCCTCCCCTCCCGGTTTTCTCTGTCACTCTCTCCTCCCCCTGTCTCTTCTGTCTCTCTCTCGTATATATTTTTATAATTTTAATTTTCAAAAATTCATATCTTCTCAACCGTTCATCCAAATTTAAATTAATATATATATAAACGATCAGCGCTTCGATACCTACGCATAGGTATATATATTGCGAGATTTTAAGAAGAAAATTTACGAAACATATTTTCCGTTTTAATTTATTTTCGGGGCGTAGAAAAAGAGTTTGGAGGCGGTGATTACTCCACATGGCATTTCAGCGTGTGTACGTTTATGACTATTAATTTCAGATTTTTCTGGAGATATTTTCCGGACATCAGATTTTCTCTTCGAGTTGAACAAAATTTATTTTGGGTAACGATTTCGAAATTCCGCTTTCGTACTTGTGTATATTATAGCATGTTAGTGTTTATATATTTATTTCATAATTTTCAGATTTTGTTGTAGAAGTCGCTTTTGTCTGTATTTTTCATTTCTGGGGTGTTTATACGTGCAAATATAAATTATTGTGTCTTTTAAATTTATTGATTTTATTAGAGTACAGTTGGATTGTGTTGATGAGGGATTGATTTTGAGGGGTATGACCCAGGGAAAAGTCCGTTTTACTAAGACGTTTTTTCAAAAAAAATTATAATATTTATTTCAATTTCAAATTATTATCTTTTATTATTTTCGAAAATCATAATTTGATTCAATTATTTATAATTTATTTTGATTTATTCTTATTTTATTCATAATAAATAGACCGTTTATACGTTTAATACGAAACGAATGCATCTAGACTAAGAAAAATATTACGCTTTCAATAAAAATACTTTCAAGACCCAAATTCTTTTTTCGAAAGGTCGCTTGTTTTGCAAGTTATTCTGAGTCGATTGTTGATCGATAAATCGTATTTTTGACCCGATTTCAGTTTTAAACATACTAAGTCGAACCTTTTGACACACTGAGTCCCGTGTTATATGAATTATATGATACGTGGATAATGTGCTTACGTGTTAAATGAATTAAGTGTGTAAGTGGGTCAATGGCCTTGTGTTTGTCTATTTTCTTTATGTGCGGGCTATCGTATGGGTAGACAATAGGGTTTTGACACGCAGTTCGTCGAGTAATTATCGTTTAGACGATTAAAGTTGTATCTTTTAATTATAGATACAGATCGTTCGAGTGATCAGGACAAGACGTTGGATAAAGAGTGAAATGGAATGGTGTGGGTTATCAAGCTTCTAGCAATCGCATGAGCAGTATGTCAGTGAATTGATGAAATAAAAAGACGGTGATGTCTTGTGATGTCAGACTGAGATATTTATGTTACTGCGAGTGTGACTAACTGCTAAACACCAAAGGCAAATATCCCTATCATCACTTATTGTTCAAGTTATATTTATTTTGAATCTTATTATTCAAGTATTGCTTTCCCTATTCTCAGTTCAGAATAGGTAAATGTTTTACATATCGCTGAATTAAATGCTTATTATGCAAATACTCTTCTGCTATTCTATGTTCAGAGTAGCTAAGTGATTTTACTTATCAAATGAATGGATTTATAAATGTTTTGGGTTTTGAGAAAATGAGTTGGTTTTGTGAGTATTCCTGCCCAAGTAAATGGGGGAATAAAATATTATAAGGGTGTCGATTATTATGACCCCTTTTAATATAATGTTTTTAAGATTGGATGGTTGCGTAAGAGGCCGTGGAGGCGGTCCAGCGTGAGCTATGTGTTATATAGGATATAACACTTTGCTAGGCCGATATGTGCCTTGGTTACCCTTTGTTTAGTTGGATATGCTTCGGCATACCGGTGTTGCTCCGCGGCTGATAACCGGCGACAACACACCGTCGTTCGAGGATTCCAATCTAAATTATCATATTGTTTTTGATAATCATAGAATAAATGATTTATCAACTGTTTCTGTTTTGGATTAAAGGCGGAATGCAGTTTTGATTCAGTTTCTGATTTTGTGGATACTTAGTTTGTTGTTAAATATCAAAGGTGGTATTATTACAGATGATTGGTGTTGACTTCAGTATGGGATGTTGTGAGCATCAAAGTTCGTAGTGATATCTAATTTGATATGACAACAAGATAAGTATTAATATCAAGGGTTCGGTTTTGAGTAAAGTTTATGATTCATTCCATAATCATTGTTTCATGTTGATGTTGTTTATGATATTTCCGTAAACACAGTTTTACGAGTTTTATTCTCGTCAAGATTCAAAGTATTGCTAAAGCATTTCACTCAAAAATATCAAAAAGAGTTTTGAATACAGTGAGAAAAAATTATCCGATTCTTTATTAAATTTTCTGTTTCAGCAATGATGATTTTAAAAATGTTCTGCTCTAATGCAAATGTTGATTTTATATCAAAACAACCATATATATGCTATAATGAACTTGCTGAGCATTTCTTTCGCTCATACTTGCCTGTTTTCAAATTTAACCTCCAGTGAGGAGTAGCTTGCGCTGTTTTGCGGCATAATTTAAGAAAGTAAAGAGGAAGCTTTTGAAAGGTGGTTGGCCCTGGGTTTACGGACTAGTGTAAGTTCTGTTATTTAAAGTTGTTTTTATTATATTATATTATAGTTTTGTTATTTTATAGTTGGGCCTAGTATACTTCTTTTCGAAGTTATACTAGTGGGTTAGTAATGAATTGGAATTTGTTTAAAAGAGTTTTAAAAGAAAAAGAAAGTGAAAAATTATTTCTGGAATTTGGAATTCTTGTTTCTAGAACTGTAACCTTAAAAGATCTTGGATTAGTTTGGGGTCATAGATGCTAAATATCTTTCGCTGGAATTTGCATTTTGATTTAACAGGTTAATTTGATTTGAGGTTTAGTGACGGCCAAATCCTCTGACCCCGGATTTAGGGGGCGTTACAAACACTGGATAACCTGAAAGTGTTTGGAGAGAATGTTCTACAGAAGCAAATAATAAAATGTTTTAAGTTGTTTGAAGATCTTGGCATTTGCAGCTAAGACTAGTTAGGTTATTTTCCATGGCTACTTAGTGGAGTCTACAACCTACAGGGCATTTAGGGTTGATCAACAAGTGGTGATAGACAGTCTAAGTGCACATTTCAACAACTCCATGCTCCAAGCTGCTAAAAGAGAAATTGATGTATTGATGATTCATATCCAAGCAGTGGAATGTCAGTGTATCTACAAATCTCATTATTTCAATAAAGCCAGTCAGCAAGGGTAAGGATTTTCAGGAAATCCCAGCAATAACTTAGGGGGAGCAACAGAAGGATTGGTATCCAAACCAAATGACAATATTGTAATTGGTACAAGGATAACCAGAAGTCAAACTGGATGACAATGGCATTGTTATGAGGGACAAGGGCAAACTAGATGCTAGGTTATTATCAGGAAGCAGTATCTAACAGAAAGCACCAGTGACGAGACTTGAGGATATTACGATATATCAAGCACCTGATGCACATTACACTTAGAAATGGACTCTAGTAGATGTGTACAAGTGCACTCCTGGTTGGTGAGTCAAAAGATGAAGTCAATGCACAACAGTTCATGGACTTTACGGTTGCAGACCGATTGGACTACGTATATCTCTTCTTCACAAGCTCACTTCAGGTTGGTATGAATTAGTATACTACTCAAGAAATTGTAACACCCCCAGATCCGGGGTCGGGGATCCGGGTAGTCACGAGTTCCATTTCCCTTAATAACACCCAATCTTAATAATTACTCAACTACTCTGTATTGTGACCCCACAATAAACACACACACCACACGTTATAGTCTCAGAGATGAACATCCAAAAATAACCACAAGTCTTTAAATCCACAATTTAAAAGTTATTACAACCCAAAATGATTACTTGATAAATTTACAGTTAATTGCCATTATCTGCCACAAGTTATAATTATACATAATTGATTCTCAAAAGTAGATGGTCTGATCTACAATAGATCTACCTCTGCAGCTATAGCAGCTACAACATCAACGGGAAGACGCGGGACGCTTCCCACGCGCTTGCGCTGGGTCTGCTGGAGTCTGGCCATCTTTCCTAACTGTTGTTGTGTGATGAAGAAATAAAGCAAGGGTGAGCAGCAAGCCCACCAAAATAATATGTATAATGATTAATAGTATATGAGCCTACTCATAATACTCATGAAAGTCTTGGTCAAAAGAAATGAACCAAGTTTGATATCTTAATGCGATGAAGTCGCAAAATATTCAGTATATATACATATATACTTTTCAAAATATTGGAAGTCCTCTTCCATGCATAATATACACAAAGTCCCAGTGTATAACTGTATAAAAAAAATATCGTTGCAAGGTGATCTCATATATCTAACCTTGTCTCAACGTTTTTCTGAAAATCTTTGTCATTCATAAGACAATTATTAATTAGATATAAGTTTAAAAGATGAGGTTACCAAATACCCCAATATACTTATATCTTTCCCAATACCACTTGAACTACCACCGTTCAAGTTACAATCAGTTTCAAAAGTTCATCACATAGATGAGACTACAAGACAAGATTTGAATAGATTCAATCTTTGAAATATTATTGAATGAAATAAAGTTACGAGATACTTTATTTAGTCCCGATATATATATATCCACATATATATATCTCTTAAACATTTCCTGGAACCTCTGTTATGTAAAGTATGAACAGAGTTTGAAACATCCAATGAATTTTGGAAAGGAAAAGAATTTTGGCATAAACCCGATATCTCGCTGATCAGGCAAAGATACCAATAAGTAACCTTTTCTACTGTAGATGGATGAATTCCTCACCGGTCATCACCCTGGCCGCATTAGGACCTTGCGCTCGACCGTACCCCGGTCCCTCACGCGTTGATGGACTGCCACCCAGCCACTTACACAATAATAGACCGTACCCCGGCCTGTCGCTTATGCCGACTCAATGAGATGGGCTTACTTCCCGAACGTTGGTCAAGTAATCAATTCATTTACCAAATCTGCAACCTCGTTGCGAATATAAAATACACCACAGAGCCGGATTCCCCAGGTTTTGAGCGAGTATTTAAATCCCCTTTAAAAGGAAGATCTTAAATATAAAAATGAGTTTTGGGATCCGCTCTGACTTTTAAAATCATTTTGAAGACTCGAAAACACTTTAAAGAGTGTTTGGAGTAAGGCTGATTTAATAAAGTAAATCAGTCCCCAGAATATTAGAAAATATCTGAATATTATTAATTAAATAATATTCCCATAAAGAATAATCTTTATAAAAATAATTGAAGTAGAAGTATTAAAATTTATACTTGAAACGAGTATTAAATAACCAAAGATATACTTATATGAAAGTATTATCTTTATTTGAATAATCGAAAATAAGTTTGATTATTGACATCTTATTCTTTAATAAAATAAAGAATATATCTCAGCAAATAATCGGAGTCATAGATCCTCAAATGAATATTCAAATAATATTCAATAATTAAAATAAGCTGAGTCATAATACCTCGAATGAATATTATAAATAATATTCATTAAATAAAATAAAGGAGTCATACATCCTCAAATGAATATTCAAATAATATTCAATAAATAATATAAAAGAGTCATAAGCCCTCGAATTAATATTCAAATAATATTCAATAAATAATATAAAAGGAGTCATAAGTCCTCGAATAATATTCGAAATAATATTCAATAATAAAATAAAGTTTAAAGTTATCGAATAAACCTTATTCGATTAATAGTTTGGAAAACTATAACCATATATATATATATATATATAAATATATATATATATATATATATCCATATCCATATATACAAGATTACTCGGGATCCTCGACTCCCGGTTTTAGAAAATATTTTCACCTTTGGGTCCCTATACTAAGGGTATATGCAAGTTACCGCTATCCTCTAGCATAGGTATTATCAACTGAACCAACAGATATATTTCAAGAATATGAAACAGGCATGCATATATACCATATCACATGCTACAATATATCGCAAGAATTTGCTAAATAACCAATATGCATTCAAGATCATGCATATACAAATGTATACATCACAACAACAGTATAACGGATAGAATACTTGCCTGAGCGACTTGGGGGTGAGAAAGGCTCGGGACGAGTCTGATAACCTATAAACAACAAGTAAGTTGGAATTAAACCAAAATCACTTGTAAATCTATGATTTAACTAACTTAGACTCTAATGCTAGTTTTGCGCTCACCGATTCGCTTAAGTCACTCGGGTACCCTCGGCTCCACCATTTTTAATAATTTAACCTTTACGAGTTTTAAAGCGATTCCTTCGCGAATGACTTACCAACTGCCTAACACACTTACCATAAATGTTTCATACATTAATTCACCCTTTTTGGTCTTTAACCTACATTCCAAAGTAAGGCGAGGGAAAAAGTTTCGTCCGCGAAACGCCGTTACTTGAAACGGTCGTTTCTCCTAAACCGTAAATCGGAATCGGACGAACTACATATCAAAACGAAGCTCGTAACATGAGCTATCTAAACATGGCAGTGGTCACAATCTAGCAGGGGGTTCTCGGGTCCTAATGCTATGCACAAAAACAGTCCAAAGAAAATCGGCCGTTACGACGGCTATGTTTACGCGATTTCCAATTTTTTAAACCATCCACAATCAACCCAAATCAACCTCAAATCCAACATACAACCATCCTCCATCCTTATCACATCATAACCACCCCAACCAATTCAATTTAATCTTTCATACTTATGCTTAAACTTAACTTTAATCATTCTTAAGTTTCTTTAAATCAAAACCACAAAATTACCATTCCATTACACTACCATTCCAAATCTCAAACTCTAAATCATAACAACAACTACAACATCAACCCACTACTCAAAATCACCTTATAATATATATGAACCTAGGGTTTGGAAATGGTATACCTTCCTTGAAGTGGTGGGTGGAGCTAGGAAGCCTTAAGAAGCTTTGAGAAGCCTTAGGAAAGCTTGGATCTTCAAGAAAAACAAGAAAAAGTTCAAGTTAAAAACTTGAAAACACTATTCATTGTCTTCTTCCTTGATTAAATGAAGAAGTTAGAGAAAGAATTAATGGCTTAAACTCATGATATAGCCATAACTAAGCATAAAGATGATTAGGGAATTTTCTTACCAATTTAGGATGCTTGGATCTTGATTTTGAAAATTCTATGCCTTGAAAATGTGTAAAAGCCGAGAGCAAAGTGAAGAACAAATGCCTTGGTTGTTTTTGATTTTTTTGATGAAATGATTTTGCTAGCTTGGTTGGCTTGGTTTTTGTTTTTGATTTAGCAAATTACTACCTTGCCCTTGAATTTGTGTGGTTCTTATTCAACCACACCTCCTTCCTTCCCATGTCATGCTTACCTCATCCTCATGATGTCATCCTTCCTTCCTTGTCTTCTTTCTATTGGTTGGATGACATCATTCCCCCTAATCCCTTTGATTAACTTCCTAATCGTTTGCCTAATGACCGCTGATCTGCTATACGGTTTGCTTAACTTTCGTTCTCGTTTATCGTTTGAAGGATCATACCCGGGATCTTATTACTTAGGTTCCCTTAACCTTTCTCAATACATTATATTCCTTTTTATGATCCTCTATTATAATCCTTTAATTTAAATCCTTTTTATCCTGTTACCTTATACTCAATTCTCTCCGTATCTTGTGGATTTCCGGGAAAAATCAAAGTGTTCGGAATTGGATTCTGACGATCTTTACATACACTTATATACCACATAGAGTACTAATAATATCCCATAAGATCAATAACAGAACCCCTACATAGCGTGGCATGAAAAGTTTTCTCATTCAGCAAAAACACTATTCATAAGGGTTTCAAAAATTTCCAAAAATTGGGGTTATTACAGTCTCCCCTCCTTAAAAGGATTCCGTCACGGAATCAGATAGAAAACAAATGGGAATACTTGCTTAGCATTACACTTTCTAACTCTCGAGTCAATTTTCCCACATTGTGGTTCTACCACCAAACTCTGCCTAGTTTGATAATCCTTCTCCTAAGCACTTGTTCCTTTTTCACTCTATAACCCTTCCTGGTTGCTCCATATAGGTTACGTCGGGTTGCATATCTATGCGCTCATATGCCTCTATTTATCTGGCATCTGAATTACACTTCCTTAACATTGATACGTGAAACACGTTACGACCTGCTACATGTTCGGGGTTAGGGCTAGCTCATATGCTAACTTCCCAAACATCTTAATATATCCAAGGGTCCAACAAATTGTAGACTTAGCTTTCCTTTCTTTCCGAACCTCATCAATCCTTTCTAAGGGATACCTATAACATTACTAGGTCCCCTATTTCATACTCTTTATCCTTTCGTGTGAAATCAACATACTTATCATGTCCATCTTGGGCTACTACCAGCCGTCCTCTGATTAGATCTATCATATCCTTGGTCCTTTGGACTACTGCGGGTCCGAGCATCTTGCGCTCTACAACTTCATCCTAACATAAGGGAGATCGACATTTTCTTCCCTCAAGGATTTCATAAGGCGATATCTCAATACTGACATATGATCTATTGTCGTAAGAAAACTCAATCCGTGTTAAGTGATCATTCTAATTTCTTTCAAGTCTATTGCACAGACTCTCATTATAGCTTTTAACATTAAAGCTTTTGCTTCTCAATACCCATTCTTTTCCAGTTCGTAATCGCTATCACCTTCCGTTCCTAATATTATACTGGTTATACTTTTGCTCGTTAGCGTTCTATAACCTTTTAATAACCACGTCAACCTTAGTATCACGAATGTGTTCCCATTCCGCATACTACCACCACTTTATTACTCCTTTTTCAGTTGTTTCTATTTTCCAAAATTTGATCAATCAAATAGAAGTAAAGGAATTTGTTGAGAGATCACTATGATCATGAACACTTGTTATATTGCATAATTAGTACAGAAGGTGGCCAACCTTTAGTACTTGACAAGCAATTAAACAATAGCTGGTATCCTA
Organism: Apium graveolens; assembly: GCF_009905375.1. Taxonomy (NCBI): domain Eukaryota; kingdom Viridiplantae; phylum Streptophyta; class Magnoliopsida; order Apiales; family Apiaceae; genus Apium; species Apium graveolens. The sequence continues at coordinate 152,233,905 of NC_133653.1, forward strand.
CTCGGCTTCTATCACACAGATAGATAGTCATTCGGCAATACCTCCCCTTTTGGAAGGGTTGTTCTTCTCAGCTTACATGAAATGAAAAGAAGAGAAAAGAACGAACTGAAGAGAATTGTATATATGAAAAAAATATACTGCCACAAAATATCTGGCTTGGAACCTACCTCTGAACTATAGAGGTTTGTCATAGGAGAACAAAACATATACGTATTTATATCAGCATCAAGCATTATAGCCTCGTATTTCCCATGCCTAAATATTTTCGCTATCCCGTCCATCATTCTATGGACCCACACTCTTCCTTGAGCTTATACATAATCACCTTTGAAACTCCCTCGACATCGAAAATCGAATCTGGGATCTCATTCTAGACATCATCGTTACTTGAATTCTATGCTTGCACCGCAACCTTCCTCGTATAATAATACGACTCTCTATTGATAAGAAAGAATAATTATTCACTAGGTAGATACTCTACTTAATTAGTCTATCAATGTTAACTTATACACTACCACGACCCGATTAGTGGTACTCAATCTCAACACCCATTCAATACAACTCTCACGGTTGTAAACAGCTCATTACTCGCAGAATCATTGCTACCTTACTATGGTCCACCACTGACCTACTGTACTCATTCATTTTCCATGAAGTCTTAATAGCTAACCATACGGAGTCCATACATCTCGTATCAAATCCTTCTAAGGAGGTAACATAATCACCATTCCTGATTCATGAAGAACACTCCTGATCCTGACATACATACATGACATGAAGCAGATAAAAGTGCAGAAGAGTTTCAATCAAAGCAACGATAGCAGGTTAATATTATTCTTAATCATACGCCCTAAATAGAAGAATTAACTCAAGGGTTCATCTAGTCCTTTTTGAAACATGGTCCTGGATTATCTCAAGATAGGACCTTCTAAGATAGATAGCCCGTTCATGGCGATTACATGAATTAAACCTTTACCAACTACTATTACGGTTGGGTATTGCACAGTCATCAGAAGGAATGTCAATCTACCAAACCATAATACAACCTTCCCAGTTTTAACCATCATCACTGTATTCCTTTGGCACAAGTGCCTATAATTATCCTCTTACCTTTAAAGTGTCGGCCACCTCTTTGGCCTTTCCTGATAGTACAATTTCCTTACAGTCAATGTCATTTTAACCACCTCCAAATAATTTTCTACCTCATTTCAATCACAGCTTATGTGAAGATGTTTTCCTTAAAATCTGATGAGAAAAAAAAATCACCATTTTTCCATAAGTTATTGCCTCAGTCTTTAGAGGTTAATCACTGTCACGACTGACTCTCAACTATACTTAGAACATCTTTTATCTTAAGTCCTAATTGCCTAGAACAATTTCAACCTTTACTGGTTTGATCCATACTTTCTCGTGGTTTAACACGTGCCCCACTTGGCATCATTATAATTACGTCATATTTCCTTTATCAACATTTCTATTCTTGAGAATTTTGAATATTACCTTTCTCCTTTCCAATTCATACTGTCAAAACTCATACTATCCCTATTAAGGGTGAAATGCCAACCTTTATGCATTCCCCTAGGATTCGTTTTAAGTTACCGATGTTCTATCCTTAATTCCACCTTTAAAAAGGTACAAGCATCCTTCCATGGATAAATAAAGTCATATATCCCTGATAAGGGTATCTTGTTCAATCATTTCCACCTCGATAGTCTATACCTAACTTCATAATAGCATCCTTATTCAAATTGAGGTCAATCCATATGGCCTCCAAAAGATAACAACGGTTATCCGCTTGTCTTTCCTGATTTGGTAATGATCACATGGATGATCTGGAAGATATTGGTCGTGTTCAACGTGAACTTCTTCTTAATAAATCCTTATTTACTTTTGTTGTTTATCTCAACAGTCATCTCAATGTTGGGATATCTTTCATATCTGGCGTCTCCCTTTCTGGGTATCATGCCACCAGTCTTACACTTTACCTTCTTGAAGGTCACTTCCTTCACCCAATTTTATTAATTTCTTACTTTCTTGTCTCCTCAGTCTATCCGCGTCTCATTATTTATCCTTCGAATTATCTCAAGGTTTCCTCGAATCTTCCCAACTTACAGGGGATAAAATATATGTATCTCTTATACCTTCAACCATCAATTTAACTCATGGTGAATCACTCTCATCCGGACGATTACCTACTTTTCTATTTCTATTTCTACGAGTCTTTAGGGTTTCCTCATACCCAACTCCCTTATCATTCCTCAAACTCTCTTGCCTTTATTTTCCTTTCTCTTATCGTTATTTCATGAACCAACACAACATAAGCATTGATTTCAAACATCCCGTTATTCTGGATTCGTGTCTTCAGAACGAATCTTGATAACTTTTACAACTTAGATTCATAATTCATCATACTCGTCTGCCTTTGTTCTGGCTCTTAAGCTTTTACACTATCTCCATAACCTTGGGAAGTACTTTCCTGAAAACAATTGACTGAACTTAAATCAGTTTATTATAATCTCTTGCTCCGTGCCTTCCTTGGCCTTTCACCAGCGGGTGGTCTCTCTCTTAGGAGGGTAAGTGACAAAACAGTCTTTTGTGGTTTGTCAATCATTTAGAATCTCAAATGATTCATCTATTTCCTTTAGCCAGGCTCTTGCCTCGACTGGGTCAGCTTGTTCCTTGGAACTCTGAGAGCTTAGCGACTTAAAGGTCATGAAAGAATTTCCCACCGCACTGTCTCCTCAGGGTGGTGGTTGGGGATAATAGTCTAAGTTCTCTTTAGACAGGTCCATGAATTGCCGTATAGGGGTACCATCTCGGGTCTCCTGTCCTTACTCGACTTTTGTTTCCTCAGTCTAAATATTTCTTCCTACTCCCCATAATTGGGGTCATCTTACATAATTTAAATCCTCATTTTCCACTTCATCATGTTATGGGTTCCTTTTGTCTTGGTGGCAACCTCCCTGACTATCACGTTCAGGGTTTGCTCTAACTCTTATTCCTCAAACTAGCTTTCATCTAAGATTTCATCTTTAAGCTCTTAAACCTTTGGAACCCAAATTCTATAGGAATACCTCATTATTCCCTTATCATCTCTCTCGGTATTAATCTCATACCTATTTGTTGGCTCTCTGCCTTCATTCATCACTTTTACTGGCACAATATGTTCTTTTCCAATACTTCGGGCTGTATTGCTATCTTAAACAGCTTTTCGGTACCGGCTCCGGTTACCTTCACTACTATTTCCATTTTCTCAAAATCTCTTATAAACTCTCCAAAAGACATTATCATCTTGAGTCTCTCCTTTTTACTAAGGGCATCAGCCACCATATTGGCTTTCCCCGAATGATAAAGAATCTCCCAATCATAATTCTTGATTAGCTCTAACCGCCTCCTCTGGCGTATGTTGAGCTCTTTCTACGTAAGAATGTACTAGAGCTCCTATGGTTTGTGAATCTCACACTTCTCTCCATACAAGTAGTGCCTCAAATCTTTAGGGCAAAACTATTGCCACGAGCCCAAGCTCATGGGTGGGGATATCGAATTTTAAATTCCCTTAATTGTCTTGATGCAGACGCGATTATCTTGCTGTGCTATATAAGAAGCACCCTAATTCCTTATGCGAAGCGTCACTTACAAATCACAAAATCTCATTTTCCATCCGGCAACGCCAACATAGGGGCCATCACCAACCTCTGCTTCAGTTCTTGAAAGCTGTTCTCGCATTTCTCTGTCCATTCGAACTTCTCAGTCTTACGAGTAAGCCGCGTTAAAGGGGCTACTATCTTTACAACTTGAACGAACCTCCGGTAGTGACCGGCCAATCCTACCTCTGGTAGTCGACCAAACCATGGTCATCAATTCATCAGTGGTCCTTTATCCAATCCTGTCAGGATCCTCCATGGGATCCTCCTCAACAACTATCCCTTCTAGGACAACATCCTCAACCGCTACATCCTCGATATCAACATCATCCGGTCCTGCATTAGGACACTCTATCGGATCCACAATCTGATTTCCAATAACTAATAAAATATCATCGCGATGTTGCTCCTCAACCTCAGGGTTCGGAGTCCCGCTACCATATACGATAACGAACTACGCTCCTATCACGATATTTATAAGGGTTCCCATAAGGGTTTTAACTGTCAGTACTACGTTAGGTAGCCTGACTATGAACTTGGCAAGAGTTCTTATTATCTTAGTGAACTTATTATCTTAACGTCCCATCATCTCTGAGGTTTATAACGCTTAGCTCTGATACCATTTCTGTAACACCCCCAGATCCGGGGTCGGGGATCCGGGTAGTCACGAGTTCCATTTCCCTTAATAACACCCAATCTTAATAATTACTCAACTACTCTGTATTGTGACCCCACAATAAACACACACACCACACGTTATAGTCTCAGAGATGAACATCCAAAAATAACCACAAGTCTTTAAATCCACAATTTAAAAGTTATTACAACCCAAAATGATTACTTGATAAATTTACAGTTAATTGCCATTATCTGCCACAAGTTATAATTATACATAATTGATTCTCAAAAGTAGATGGTCTGATCTACAATAGATCTACCTCTGCAGCTATAGCAGCTACAACATCAACGGGAAGACGCGGGACGCTTCCCACGCGCTTGCGCTGGGTCTGCTGGAGTCTGGCCATCTTTCCTAACTGTTGTTGTGTGATGAAGAAATAAAGCAAGGGTGAGCAGCAAGCCCACCAAAATAATATGTATAATGATTAATAGTATATGAGCCTACTCATAATACTCATGAAAGTCTTGGTCAAAAGAAATGAACCAAGTTTGATATCTTAATGCGATGAAGTCGCAAAATATTCAGTATATATACATATATACTTTTCAAAATATTGGAAGTCCTCTTCCATGCATAATATACACAAAGTCCCAGTGTATAACTGTATAAAAAAAATATCGTTGCAAGGTGATCTCATATATCTAACCTTGTCTCAACGTTTTTCTGAAAATCTTTGTCATTCATAAGACAATTATTAATTAGATATAAGTTTAAAAGATGAGGTTACCAAATACCCCAATATACTTATATCTTTCCCAATACCACTTGAACTACCACCGTTCAAGTTACAATCAGTTTCAAAAGTTCATCACATAGATGAGACTACAAGACAAGATTTGAATAGATTCAATCTTTGAAATATTATTGAATGAAATAAAGTTACGAGATACTTTATTTAGTCCCGATATATATATATCCACATATATATATATCTCTTAAACATTTCCTGGAACCTCTGTTATGTAAAGTATGAACAGAGTTTGAAACATCCAATGAATTTTGGAAAGGAAAAGAATTTTGGCATAAACCCGATATCTCGCTGATCAGGCAAAGATACCAATAAGTAACCTTTTCTACACTAGATGGATGAATTCCTCACCGGTCATCACCCTGGCCGCATTAGGACCTTGCGCTCGACCGTACCCCGGTCCCTCACGCGTTGATGGACTGCCACCCAGCCACTTACACAATAATAGACCGTACCCCGGCCTGTCGCTTATGCCGACTCAATGAGATGGGCTTACTTCCCGAACGTTGGGCAAGTAATCAATTCATTTACCAAATCTGCAACCTCGTTGCGAATATAAAATACACCACAGAGCCGGATTCCCCAGGTTTTGAGCGAGTATTTAAATCCCCTTTAAAAGGAAGATCTTAAATATAAAAATGAGTTTTGGGATCCGCTCTGACTTTTAAAATCATTTTGAAGACTCGAAAACACTTTAAAGAGTGTTTGGAGTAAGGCTGATTTAATAAAGTAAATCAGTCCCCAGAATATTAGAAAATATCTGAATATTATTAATTAAATAATATTCCCATAAAGAATAATCTTTATAAAAATAATTGAAGTAGAAGTATTAAAATTTATACTTGAAACGAGTATTAAATAACCAAAGATATACTTATATGAAAGTATTATCTTTATTTGAATAATCGAAAATAAGTTTGATTATTGACATCTTATTCTTTAATAAAATAAAGAATATATCTCAGCAAATAATCGGAGTCATAGATCCTCAAATGAATATTCAAATAATATTCAATAATTAAAATAAGCTGAGTCATAATACCTCGAATGAATATTATAAATAATATTCATTAAATAAAATAAAGGAGTCATACATCCTCAAATGAATATTCAAATAATATTCAATAAATAATATAAAAGAGTCATAAGCCCTCGAATTAATATTCAAATAATATTCAATAAATAATATAAAAGGAGTCATAAGTCCTCGAATAATATTCGAAATAATATTCAATAATAAAATAAAGTTTAAAGTTATCGAATAAACCTTATTCGATTAATAGTTTGGAAAACTATAACCATATATATATATATAAATATATATATATATATATATCCATATCCATATATACAAGATTACTCGGGATCCTCGACTCCCGGTTTTAGAAAATATTTTCACCTTTGGGTCCCTATACTAAGGGTATATGCAAGTTACCGCTATCCTCTAGCATAGGTATTATCAACTGAACCAACAGATATATTTCAAGAATATGAAACAGGCATGCATATATACCATATCACATGCTACAATATATCGCAAGAATTTGCTAAATAACCAATATGCATTCAAGATCATGCATATACAAATGTATACATCACAACAACAGTATAACGGATAGAATACTTGCCTGAGCGACTTGGGGGTGAGAAAGGCTCGGGACGAGTCTGATAACCTATAAACAACAAGTAAGTTGGAATTAAACCAAAATCACTTGTAAATCTATGATTTAACTAACTTAGACTCTAATGCTAGTTTTGCGCTCACCGATTCGCTTAAGTCACTCGGGTACCCTCGGCTCCACCATTTTTAATAATTTAACCTTTACGAGTTTTAAAGCGATTCCTTCGCGAATGACTTACCAACTGCCTAACACACTTACCATAAATGTTTCATACATTAATTCACCCTTTTTGGTCTTTAACCTACATTCCAAAGTAAGGCGAGGGAAAAAGTTTCGTCCGCGAAACGCCGTTACTTGAAACGGTCGTTTCTCCTAAACCGTAAATCGGAATCGGACGAACTACATATCAAAACGAAGCTCGTAACATGAGCTATCTAAACATGGCAGTGGTCACAATCTAGCAGGGGGTTCTCGGGTCCTAATGCTATGCACAAAAACAGTCCAAAGAAAATCGGCCGTTACGACGGCTATGTTTACGCGATTTCCAATTTTTTAAACCATCCACAATCAACCCAAATCAACCTCAAATCCAACATACAACCATCCTCCATCCTTATCACATCATAACCACCCCAACCAATTCAATTTAATATTTCATACTTATGCTTAAACTTAACTTTAATCATTCTTAAGTTTCTTTAAATCAAAACCACAAAATTACCATTCCATTACACTACCATTCCAAATCTCAAACTCTAAATCATAACAACAACTACAACATCAACCCACTACTCAAAATCACCTTATAATATATATGAACCTAGGGTTTGGAAATGGTATACCTTCCTTGAAGTGATGGGTGGAGCTAGGAAGCCTTAAGAAGCTTTGAGAAGCCTTAGGAAAGCTTGGATCTTCAAGAAAAACAAGAAAAAGTTCAAGTTAAAAACTTGAAAACACTATTCATTGTCTTCTTCCTTGATTAAATGAAGAAGTTAGAGAAAGAATTAATGGCTTAAACTCATGATATAGCCATAACTAAGCATAAAGATGATTAGGGAATTTTCTTACCAATTTAGGATGCTTGGATCTTGATTTTGAAAATTCTATGCCTTGAAAATGTGTAAAAGCCGAGAGCAAAGTGAAGAACAAATGCCTTGGTTGTTTTTGATTTTTTTGATGAAATGATTTTGCTAGCTTGGTTGGCTTGGTTTTTGTTTTTGATTTAGCAAATTACTACCTTGCCCTTGAATTTGTGTGGTTCTTATTCAACCACACCTCCTTCCTTCCCATGTCATGCTTACCTCATCCTCATGATGTCATCCTTCCTTCCTTGTCTTCTTTCTATTGGTTGGATGACATCATTCCCCCTAATCCCTTTGATTAACTTCCTAATCGTTTGCCTAATGACCGCTGATCTGCTATACGGTTTGCTTAACTTTCGTTCTCGTTTATCGTTTGAAGGATCATACCCGGGATCTTATTACTTAGGTTCCCTTAACCTTTCTCAATACATTATATTCCTTTTTATGATCCTCTATTATAATCCTTTAATTTAAATCCTTTTTATCCTGTTACCTTATACTCAATTCTCTCCGTATCTTGTGGATTTCCGGGAAAAATCAAAGTGTTCGGAATTGGATTCTGACGATCTTTACATACACTTATATACCACATAGAGTACTAATAATATCCCATAAGATCAATAACAGAACCCCTACATAGCGTGGCATGAAAAGTTTTCTCATTCAGCAAAAACACTATTCATAAGGGTTTCAAAAATTTCCAAAAATTGGGGTTATTACAGAAATCGTCAAGGACATGGTATGGCACTCTAACTGAAGTTACAGTTTAACATGAACTAGTAGAGTCGTCATATTAATAACTCTCTTATCACTAGGCACAAATATATTATTTTATATGTGCAGTGATATAATGATAATGTTATATGTTGGTCTACTAACAAAGACTTGTGCAAGATTATTTGCTAAGTAATTGCAGAGTAGGTATGGAGGAACGTGTTGAAAAGGTTGCAATTCTTTTTGGGATTACTTTAAGTAAGCCATTAAGATAATTCTTTTAGGAGCTCAAGCAAGCCAAAAGAACAATTCTTTTAGGAGAACAAGTAAACCAAAAGGATGATGGCAATACAAGTAAGTTAAGGATCTTTTGAAGATGCAAAATTTGGAAGATTCTGAACATGCCAAGACTAATTACCAACAGAAACCACTAGAGCTTGATCAGTACAACTCAGGTATAATGACAAGCTATAGAGGTATGACGAGCTCACTCTTTTACTCAAATGCTAATTGACAACATGTAATGTTCTCAAGATTGATTTCTTCTTATGATAAGAAACAACCTCAAATCCAACAACACTGTGAAGCACTCTAAGTCAAGGCACCTTCATACCAGGTATCATCACTTCAGAGAGCATGTCACGTTAGTCAAAGAGTTACTGACATAAACATTTATTAAATCACTTGATAAAGTTAATTTTTCAAGACTGGTTTGTAAGTGTGGGATATTATTAATTGCACATTAGTTGGAAATCCCATCTATAAGGAATTCTTCATATAAGTTCACAAGTACTAAATTTTCAATATTTAAAGGAATTGTGAATTTATCAGTAATCCAGTATCTCGTACTTAGTGCTAATATCTTGATTATCATGATTACAATGTCTGATACAATTGTGATAGTTAAGTATTATAGCATTAAGTTTGAATATTATTTTAATTGATTTAAATTATGACTGTAGACAATTCCATTCCATATTAGTCTCATAATTTAAATTATATTAAAATAATATGCAACATAGTTATTTGTATCATGTACGAATAATTGTGATACTTTTAGTATGAGTGATATTATTTAGAGTTTTTGTTCTAAGTAATCAATGCTTATTTCTAAATCACTGATATTAAAAGTTGAAGTATTTTCTAAGTCATGTGTATAAAACTCTCAATATTTTATATGCTTAGAAAGTATTTCAAAAATTATTAATTATCCAAAGAGTGATTGCCATGTATATAAGTCATATACCCTATTGGTGATTATTCAAGGATAATTATGAAAATATTTAAGTGCTAGTATCTAACTCATAGATATTTAGTATTTATTTATTTAATATTTATTTTGGGTTGTTTGGATTATGGAATTTGAAGCAATTCAATGATTTTATTTGCTCCATAATTCAAACTAACTTAAAATAAATAAGCAGCATGATTGATTATAACTAAATCTGTCAACAATTGATATCTAGTATATTGATTGTAACTTATGTGTTATAAGTTAATTATAAGATTTTGGTTTTAGTGAATTTAACAATGTTTACATCTCAAGAATTCACTGAAATCAGAATATGTTTGTAGCATGATTAGTTATGTGTAATTTTGACTTATATCAGTTAATGATATTCAGTTAAGAGTTTAACTATGAACTAATTATGAAGTATTAGTATTTGTGGCATTACTTAGAACTCCTCTAAGTAATCAATGCTTACCCTCAGTCACTTATACTAATATAAAAAGTGTAAAAATCTTTCTTAAAGTACAACTATGGTTATAATGTTTGATGCTTTATTATAAATAACCATATGTTGTCCACTTAGAATAATTCTTATTCTTACTTGCAAATTCCTAAACACTTTGATAATAGATGCAATACTCAATGGATCAAAGTATATGGAACTTAGAATGGTTTTCTAAGATTGCAAACAAGACAATGTTGGTTAATGCTGCTTTATTTATCGAACCAATATTGTTTGAGATTCTACAGTTGTTAGGAGTTAACAATTATATGATATATAAAATTGAATGCTAATATCTTTTTGATAGATAATTGGTATTTAATTCATTGATATCTTTCTCTAATATATTTGAATTATGATGTTCGACAATTTCATGTCAAATCAGTTTCATGATTTAGCTTATATCAAAGTAGGATGTAACATAATTATTGGTATCTAAAGTACTTGACAAGTATCAGAAAATGATATATTGTTAATATTTTGTTGCAGATAATTGTGAGATTTTAAGTTCTAGTGAATTTATATGAGTTGATATATCTGACTGATTCACTACAATTTGAAATTAGCAACATAATCATTCTTATTAAGATTATTTATCAATAAACAATATTGTTGATAATAATTTTATAAACATAGATTATGGAGCTTTTGACATGAATGAGAATTGCTTAGACTTTACCCTAAGTGATCAATGCTTTTACAAAAACTCATTTATATTGAAAGACAAAATCTTTCTTTCTCTTCTTAATACTACTAGGTCATCAGTCTGTGTCTTATCAAATCATTTATCTTTTTAGGCATAAAAACAGACTTGTGCACTCGAACAGTTTTAGGAGAAAATCAAACTTCTTTCTACTTTAGTTATTGCTTATTTCATTTAAATCGTTTTGAAATCACTATTGCACATCATTTCTCTCAAAAGATTAAATGCATAATTTTCATTCATTATAGATCTTAGATGTATTTTATCTCTATATTGCCATATGCTCTGTGATATAGGTTCAGCCTCCAATGGCATTCTTTCATTTGATAGTCATGAGGTTGAAAACCCACAACTTCTATCCCAGACTGTAAAGATAAACACAGAAACAAAACCAACCAACACTCTCTTACCACTAAAATAAAGTATGAATGAGCGTGAGGGAGAAAGTGCCTTAGTGCACCACATAAGGAAGGTTCTGAAGTCAACCCAACAGCTCTGTCTCCTACAAAGTTGAGATATATCAAAACTGAGACAACTGCTAGCCCCCATACATCTTCTCAAAAAGATGTAATGGCTGAAAAGGCACAAAACAGTTCCTAGATTCATCCTCTCAACAGGGTGTGTCTATTGAAATTCGCCTGTCGGCCATGGTATCCGATATAGTGTCACCACCTCAAACATAAACAATTTTTGATGCACAAGGAAAGGTTACACACACAAAGGATGAGTTGATGGAAACAAGAGTTTCGACCATTTTATGATCAGATTCGATTGTTCAAGGTTCTTTAATGGACCAATTGCCTTTATAGGTGTTAGGAGAGGATATTGTTCTAATAGCCATATGTCAGTGGTCAGTGTCTACCTCCCCAGGACTAATAAACCTGGATGTATCTGCGGATAGTGGATCTGACATAAGTGCAGATCGACAACTTGTTGATAATGATTCAGATATTACCTGATGAGTTACAAGGAAATGTCTTCACAGACATTAGAAGGGAACTTTGATCTTTATGCAAAATTCTTTGGATCATTGTTTACCTTCCCAGAGTTCAAATCTGGAACCCCAAAAAGGGAAACTAGCAACTTGTAGATTATGACTCAAATTCATCTGACGAGTCTAACAACGATGGGGATTTGCAAACTCCCATTGCACCACCTTGACCGCCTTAAGGATGGCCAAGGTGATTTTCCTTGCAGGTACAGATGGATTTTGGAGCTATGAGAGGAGTGATACACTTGTGAGAATGAGTGTAAACACGAGTGGAGAGAAGAGTGAAATACATGTGAGGTACACGAAACAGATTCACACACTCATAGTGAGGAAGAAAGACAAACACCATATCCCATTCCCTATCCCTAAACATGGTTCTTGATACTTCGGGTCTCGAATCTGTTTATGATTGGAACCTAACTCTTAGGGACCTAATATTTACAGATTGAATTAGAATACTTCGGGACCTTTGGGACCTAACAATTGGTAACAATTGGTGATCTCACAGTTGGGAGGTATAAGGAGTTGGGAAGATTGGTGAACATGATGATCAACAGTGAAGTCATTCTTGCAGCAGTTAAAGGGACATGGTTGATCAGACTCTGACTTGTTATTTCTTTTCTAACCAAGTAATATATGAGAACTCCTTTATACAACATCATACATTCCTTCTCTAAGGGGAGATAAAAGCTTATATAATAGTTTGGAGGATTTCTCAACTAAGGGGGAGAAATAACATGGAGGAGGAAAAAGGTAAAGCACATGTACACTACACCACACCATTGTTGTTTTAACTACGGATACTATTGTACGGGAGAGGTTGTAAACACAAGGTGATTTCCTAGTAATCAGAAGAAGTGGTTTGGTTCATCACTATTCTTCATAAGGGGATAAGCTGTTTTCCAAAAGGGGAGTGCCATTGGTTTTAACTACGGATCTTATTGTACGGGAGAGGTGGTAAACGAAGGTGATCTCCTTTAAGAAGTTGATTCTCATAGGGGGAGAAGCAAGAGAGATATGCACTTCTCAACAGGAAATATGGTTGTACAAAAGAAGTTGCTGATGATTACTTCAAGACTGAGAAGTGTTATCTGGCAGAGATTTGAAGAACCAATGAAATGAAGATGAAACTACTTGAAGATCAGTTCAGTGCTAGAGGAACAAACATCTTTCATTTCAGTTACTCAAGAAATCTGGAGATGCAGTATTTGATCTAGAAAACCAGTAGCATTATTTACAAGTCCTGGTACATTACTTTTTCTAGTTGTTAGTTGAGTTATCCTCTCTATTTAATTTGTTTGTTAGGATTAACAATCAAATATGGGGAGATTGTTGGTGAGACTGCGTAGCTGTATGAATAGTTACGTGATAACTCAACACAATAACAACACTAGAACATGATAGGTTAATAATACTATGTCTACACAAGAAATCAGGAAGAATAAAGACAAGGCAAATACAAAGAATCAGAAGATTAGAAGAAAGCCTGAAGTCTGTCTACAGGTCACTGAAAGAAGTTCATTAATATGATCATGCCTCAGTGAAGAACAAAGGTTAAAGACTTTCAGGGTTTCATAAATGTTGAAGATTCAGTATACAAGTGCTACCGGAAGATTTCAGTGTATTGGCATTGATTGAAGATAGACAGTGTTCGAAACATAGGAATCTGAAGGATTGAAGACAGGATATAGACATAGGTTCATAAAGAAGTTGCTTAAAGTACCATAAAGGATTCCAGTGAAAGTACAGTTGTTGATTGACAGTCAGTGTCTGAAGCAATAAAGTTGAGGCAAGCTTAACAATGTAATCAAGGCTATAATACGAAGACCTGAATCAGGGTTAGTCGTCTGTGAACCAGACCAGTTGCACTAGGCGTCAACAGCTCGTGAAAGGAATCTGGGTATTATTTATAGAAGGATTGTTAAGTTGAGGAAAGTACTTGGATTGAACATTTATATTTTAAAGTACGAGAAGAGGAGCGCGGGGTATACAACTAAACAGCTCAGGGGATTGGCGAAACTCAAAGTTTAATTGTTAAATTAAATAAATTATTTAATGGACTTTAATATAATTTATTTAATACACTTAAAATGATTTATCTTATAAACTTTAATTAAGTTTATTTTATAAATCTAAATTAGTTTATTTATATAAGTTATATTTAAGTTTATTTTACAAATTAATTTAATTACAATTTAAACTAAAAGAAAAGAAAACAAAAAAAGGAAAAGAAAAAGAAAATAGAAAAAGGAAAAAGAAAACAAAAAGAAAAATAAAGAAAAGAAAAATAAAAGAAAAATAAAAAGCAAAAAGAAAAAAAAGAATAAAGAATAAACAAAAAAAACGTGTACATTTTTTTGTTAAGTACATGAACATGTACTTGTTACATGTAGTAAAGAAGCTGTCGCCACAGGATTCTTCCCCCTCCCCTCCTTGTCGCCATACAAAAATAAACAAGCAAGTGTGCCTCCCTGTCGCCACAGAAGGTTTGGTCGCCACAGAAGGTACTCAACCTCAGCCACACAATTTTGTTGTGTATAAAGACTACACTTTGCAGCAGATCCGAATCAGTTCTGTTTATCTTCTTCTCCAACAAAAAGAGAGCTGATAATACAAGAGGCATAGATTTATAGAGAAGTTCCGGCACCTTGAATATCCGTTTAACTTCGCATCGAAGTAACGTTATAATGCCCGATTTAACTCTTGTATATTCTTAAGGGCATTATAATCATTACCCGGTAATTAAATCCTAGACAAACAAAAGCTAGATCATTGTATTGAATTTGATTTGTAAATCTTTGTAGAAGCTAGGAAATTTATTGTTCTTAGATTGTAGCCGGTTAATTTATTTACCGGAGTGTAGCAACACCCTCGAGGATTTATATACGAATATATATTTCCCCGAATATCTTGTGTTCCTCGTTTTTATCGTTCCAAACACTATTCCTCTCAAGAACTCGAAACCACTAACCGAGCACTAAATATTTTATCCGCTAAAGATTCGAAAGAATTTTTAATTTAATGATTATCGTATTCAACCCCCCCCCCCTCTACGATAATTCGGGACCTAACACTAGACAAACTGCAATTGAAGCCAATCAAGCTAGATTGAAAGCTAAACAAGTTCAAATATCTGATCAACTTACAGAGGTACATAATTCAATGGAGCTAATTCTTTCTCTAATGCTTGGTGATGATGCCAAAAAAGGGGAGAAAATTGTTAAATTTAAATGAAACAACTAACATTTACAAATACTGTTGTTATTCCCACTGGACTAACAATGAGATTTACAGAAGGGGGGTTGAATGTAAATCTCAAAACTTTTTCAAGTTTTGAGTAGTTTCTAAGGCTAAGTGTTTAAGTGAACAAATGTGTGTGAATTGCTTGAAGCTGATACAGACAGATATATATTCAAACACAAATGTAAAGAACACAAAGAACTTAAAAACTTTTCTGGTGGATTTGTTGTTCCACCAGAGATGTGTTATTTCAGAAAATCTGTGATTCAAAGAATTAAATCACAGCTACTTCCTATTACAAACTAGATGATTTTCTCTCTGGATATTTCTAAACAGCTCAGGAAAATTCTCATCTAATTACTAGCTGCTACTTGGTTTATATATATCACCAAGTTTACAAGTGAAGACAAAACTGTAAAATACAATTAAAAAGATTCTTCACATGTTTCTTCTTCATTTCTCTATCAAATGCAATTTAGGCTTGGCTGTAGATCTTTGAATACTTCCTTGTTTGCATCAGAATAGAAATGCTGCATTTTCTTGATTCCTCCTAGAGGCTTCCACATTCCAGTTTGTCTCTGTCAACCCATGTGCCTCTGTAAGCTTGTGAATTGTCACTATCAACTGCTAATGAACTAAGCATCCGTTGAAGCTTTCATCCGTTGATGCCTTATCCGTTGAGGCTTTATCCGTTGAAGCTTTATCCGTTGATGCATTATCTTTATCCGTTGAAACACTTATCCGTTGATGGATATTATCCGTTGAAGCATTAGAGACATCCGTTGAAGCTTTGTTTCTTATCCGTTGAAGGTCTTCAATATCCGTTGATACTTCTTCACTTATACAAAATTACAAGGCATGAAATATTTACAATTAGCCCTCCTATTTGCATATCCACTAGTAGTCAACATGACTGATAATTTCCTATAATATCTAAGAATTACAACTTGAATCCAGAGAATGAAATGTGCTACAATACTAAACTTATTGCTAAGTAAAGCTACTCCTTCAACGGATAGCCAAGATGGTCTTATCCGTTGAGGCTACAAGCACTAGATTTCTACTTAAGTGTTTTGTTTAACTTATCATCAAACTAATACACATATTCCTAACAATCTCCCCCTATTTATGTCTACTAGAACTGTAGGCATAAATTTGGGTTTAGCTTGATGATAACAAAACACTTAACAAATATATAAACTGTAATAAAGCAGAAATTCAAAAGTGCTACAAAAATGTGTATGCTGAGATGGAATTGAAGAATTACATTGTTTCCAAGGGCGCTCCTTTAGCCTGAGCAGATTAGTTTCTTTTCCTTTGATTCCTTATTTTCTTTCCTAGCCTCCTGTCATTCTCCTCTGTTAGGTCACACACACACTGTAGAGGGGGTGAATACAGTGTATAGTATACTCAAATCGAACTCTAAGAACTTAAGTAACAGAAAACAAACTTTATTGAAACAATAAACTCTGTTACAGTATAGAACTGTTACCTCTCAGTGATGAACAATATCACGAGAGCTGCAAGGGTTACAATGAATAATCTTTTCTAATAATGATAACACTTATAGTGTAAACCCTATGTCTGTGTTTATAAACTACACAGTTACAAGATAATCGCTAATTGATATGGAATATAATTCTGCTTCCTAAAATATATCAATCAGATATCTTTTCTTCCAAGTATTCCATTCTTCACGGAATTCCTTCTTCATGCATATCTCTTCTTATGTTTATCTCGATCTTATTTCCTTTAATCAGCTACTGTCCTTATCTGATTGTCCTTCAGCACTTAAGTTCTGATATCTATCTTCTGATGATTATCTCCTGATAATATAAGTACTGATATCCTTAAGTCCTGACTTCCAGTATAAGTACTGATCAACAGTTAAGTACTGATTTATCCTGTTCACGTAAGATCTGAAAGCTAAACATAAAACATATTAGCCATGACATTATCAAATATATCTAACAATCTCCCCCAACTTGTAAATTAACAAAATATACAAGTTTAACAGATATTTGATGATGTCAAAAACATTAAGTACAAATGTATGAGAAATAGACTAGATAACTACAACTTACAGTCCTTTAAGTTTTTACCAATTTCAACTTCTGATAACAACTTCAATCTGTATAAATATCAGAATTTAAGCAGTTGTAGATCTTCGACTTGGCTTCTTCATTTTCTGATCACTCTGATGTCAGGAGTTGTTCAGAGATAGTTCTTCAACAAACATTTCTCAGCATATCTTAGTTCATCAATCATTCTCCTTTTAACATCTTTAAGCTCTGCAGTGTCTTCACCAGTTTGAAAGATTGCAGCTCTGAGATCATTAATCTTTACTTTTCTCAACTCCTGATCTAGTCTTATGACATAAGCTTTGTCAGACTCAAGATTGAATTCAAGTCCCTTAATACCAAGATACGTTCTGATCTGTGCAGTATTAGGCTTCATATCAACAATATCACCATTGTGATCTCTGTACTTTGGAACATATATGCTGTCAGACTTAACAGAATAAAGCCTTTTCTGTCTCTGAATCTGTTCTTTTAAGTAGTTTGCAGCAGTCTCTGTTATTCTGTCATCCACTCGAAGTAAGAAAAGTACATGCTCCAATTCTTCAAAATACTTCAAAGGAATGGCATTTTGTCTTATATGATAAACCCTACCATCTGTCATGAAATACAACATGATGTATTCTTTCAAGTTGGTATGGTAAACCATCTGTACAGATTCCAGTTGATTCAATCTCTCAGGAGTTGCTCCAATACCTGGTTCACTCAAGGAAGTTGGATCATTGGTAGTGTTGTGTACTCTTCTTTCATCAGCACTTCCCAATCCAGTTTTATCTCTAGCTTCCTTTCCAGTAACTACTCTTGCTTCAAAACCACTTGCAGTAGTCTTCAAAGATTGAGTCTATTTTGCTTTAGTGAATCCTGGTAGGAGTGTTTTTGATCTATTTTCTGATATCAAGTTAACTTGAGCTCTGTCAGAGGTTACTTGCTTCTTCTGAATATCAGAACTTACAATTTCTTGACTCTGAACAACTTGAGCCATGTCAGAGGTTGTTTTAAGAACTTTTCTTGAGGTTAGAGCAAGATCATCTTTTTCATCAGCAATTTCTTCTTCCTTAGGAGGTACATAAGCCTTGATAGGTTCACCAACCTTTTCTTTACCCTTGGATCTTGGATCTATCTGTGGTTGTGATCTAGCCAATGTTACTTCAGTATGTGTCCTTTCTTTGATCACAATGCCTTTAAGTTTTGGAAGTGACTTTTTACCAGAATCTTCAGATTTAGATGTGACTTTCTCTGATTTAAGTCTGGCTTCTTCTTCCTTTAAACTTTCCAAGTCCATTCCTGGATTTTCTTGAAGAAATAACTGTCTTGACATTTCCTCATCAAGATCTAGAAGTTCATCAGAACTTATCCTTTTACCAGCAGCAGAACTTATTCTTTTCCCAGTATCAGAACTTGTTCTGTGACTAGCTTGTCTTGATGTAAACCTTCTACCTTGACTATGACCGCTACCCATTCTAGAGTTTCCGTGATCATCTTTTCCATCATCCTTTCCTTGCAGTGTCTTGTTGGTATTGTATTTGGATTTAATTACCTTCTCCCCCTTTTTGGCATCAGCAGGTAGTAAAAGAGAGATAAGTAGTTCCACTGAGGTCTGGATTTCAGTAAGTTGCGATTGCTGAGAAGCTTGATTTGTCAGAATTTGATCAATCTGAGCTTGTTGTTTCTCTTGAGTTTTCTCAATATAAGCAATCCTGTCAATGGTAGGTTGAAAGAACTTTTTCTTATCAATTTTCCAAACTTGTTCCTGTTTGATAAAGTTCTCCTGAATCTTGTGTAGCTCTGCATGAGTAGTTGAATGAAGACCTTGTAGATGTTTAGTACTCAATGCAGTGACTCTAAGCTCGGTTTTAAAATCATCAGAATTTAACATTTCATCAGCTTTAGTCACGTGCTCAGCAAGATGTAAAGCATTTGGAACACATGAAACTGAGTTCCATTCCTTAGTCCACTCCTGACCTGCAGGAGTTTCACTCCAAGGCACTGGTGCATCCCTGATAACAAACTCCTTTACCAGTTCAGACTTAGGAAGAGTCGGTGGAGGAGTATGTCCTGAAGGACCTGCTTCATCAGCATCGACAGTTGGAGCAGCTTCACCAGTATCTCCAACATTTGCAGCATCAAAACTTAAAGAATCAGTATCTTCGGATAAGACAACAGTGTGAGTAGCAATGGAGGCTTCAGCATCCTCTAATTGCTGATCTGATACTAAGTTCTGATCAACAGCCATATCCTGATGCTCACCTAAAATCTGATCATCAGCATCTTGATGCAGAGAAGGTGTTGTTGATAACTCTGGAGTTTGAACAGCATCAGTAACAGGTGTTGTGGAAGGATTATTTGCTGTTGGAGCTTCTAAGAGAAATACTTCAGACACAACCAAGTGTTGAACATCAATATCAGCACTTGTGCCTGGATCAACAAGAGACACAGATGGTGAGTTAGCCTTGTCAGATACAGCTTCCTGAGATGGAGTTGATGGAGAAGAAGTGACTGGAGCAAATTCCTTGTCTTGTGAGATCAGAGATTCCTGATCCCCTTCCTTAGCTGCTTCCTCTTCATCATCTGAAATTGGCCTTTGTGCCCTCTGTTTCTTGTACTTCCTTGTTGATTTGGATTCCTTGGGAGTTTCAGGAACTGTCATTCATCTAAGCCTCTTGAGAAGCCTAGAACCCCCAATTTCAGAATCTTTCTGAGAAATCTCTTTCTCAGCTTCAGCTACAACAGGTTCTCTAGCAGGAACCGGTTCCTCAGAATCAGATTCATCTCTCAATGCAATCCTCCTTCTCTTTTGAGGTGTTTGAGGAATATTCTTTGTCCTCTTTGGCTTGGAAGATGAAGATTTCACAGTAGGTGCTGAAGATGAAGGTTGAGCAGTCTGTGAAGTGGAGAGATAGGATTTGAGATATGTTCTGAGGGTAGGTTGAGTAGAATGAGAGGTAGGTACTGAGGTTGATGGATTTTGGGTGTTTGGAGTTGGTTGGACATCAGAGTAAACAGATCTATAAGTATCAGGATCAGCATTTACTAGGATCTGTTTTACAGACTGAGGAATCTGTAATGGTCTAACCACTTTTTTCTTAGTATCAGCATTTACCAGGTCATTAAAATATCGTTTTGCAACCTTAAAAGGTGGGGTTTGGGTGCTGACTAAATGAGGTTCATCAGTACAATAAGTGTAAATAAGTTGACAGAATCTAGCAAAATAAACAACATCTCGATCCTCTGTCATCCTATCCCCAATAAAACCAATTAAAGCAGTTGCAAAATCAAAATGAGTTTGATTGATAATTGCATACCCGATGTGCTTACTCATAATTGGAATAGCATCAAAATTCGAACAGTTGTTCCCAAAAGCTTTGGTGATGCAATCAAAGAAGAAACTCCATTCTCTTCTGATATTAGCCCGTTTCAACTGTCCAAGTTTCGTCAGACTCTTTTCATATCCCAATTCAGCCATTAACTCCCGAAGGGCTGAGTCCTCTGGAATTGAGAAAGTACAATCTTCTGGAAGATGTAAAGCCCTACGTACTGTACCAGGAGTGACTACAAAGGATGAATCACCCACTTGGAAGATAATACTGGGAGTTCCACGTTGACCACCATCATCAAAAAGTCCAGTCCTCCAAAACCTCAGAACTTGTTGGCTTGAAAAGAATTCAGGCTGTGTTAATGCATACCCAACCTCACTATGTGCAAGAAGATCTTACACAAAGTGCAATTCAGATGGAGCTTCAGTGTGATCAAGAACTGCAGCATAGTTGTTGGGGACAAACTTAGCTCCATCAATGATTAAATCCTTTGGTGCCATGTGAAAAAAAAAATTGAGATTCAAGTATGCCTGTTAGGTGTTTGATATAATGTCTGTATGAAAAACCAACGTGAGAAATAAAGAGAAGGAGAGTAAAAGTAAGGAGAGAGATAAAATATGAAGAAAATAAAAGATTAAAGAAATCTTCTCTCTGTTGTACTTATACTCTGAACAAAAATGTTACCGTTGGACACCTGTCAGACATGCAGTAATAACGGACAGTTACTGGGCTCGAGAAAACAGGAATCATTACTTACCCATTTGCCTAGTTTCAAGGAAAAAACCGTTCCATTTATCAAGAGAAACAGTTTTAATTCAAAATTTAAACCGTTATCACTGATTGAATTATTTTTCACTGCATCATTAATATTCTGAAAATACATCACATGAAAATGACCAAGATAATTTGAGATGAGTAAGTGCTGAAAATAAATCAGAACTTATATAAAACAAAATATATATGGTCATCAGAACATTAATCAAGATTTATCAACACAAGATGAAATAACTCAGAGACAAATCATGAAGTAAAACAACTTTCATTAATATATCAAGATAATACATTTATGAAATGGAAATTACATCAATACTTATACAAGATTTTCCCTAAGCTCCTAATCCTAACATCAACAGCTTTAGTCCTAGCTAAGAAGCCTGACAAAGCTGAGGATGAAGAAGAACAGGAAGAAGACAAGATTAAGTCATCTTCCTCTTCCTATCTTCGACGAACAAGATGGTGAGTCGTATGATTCGCTCTTGCTGACGGATAGCTTCCCGCCTTTCCTCCTCCAATCGCTCTAGATGGTAATCCATGTAGAAGAATAGAAGGTGAGTCAGCACCTCCTGTGGGACAGAATCCAGATCTCCTCAGGAATTGCTGTTACATGCCACTCCTGCTGCCACTCGGCACAACTTAGCTCCATATTGAAGGTTTGGTTGTTCAAAAACATGTTGTATCGGACCATTGTGTTTTTGACAGAAAAGGAGGATAAGTGTGTGAGAAGAATATGATGGGAAAGACTGATGTGAAGTGGTTGCTTATATAGGCAAGAGAATGCCAAGAGACGCAAAGATATTTAATGCTGACAGGTAGAATTAATTCTACCTCGTCTCCCTAGACTTTGAAAAAAGAATAACAGTCATTGGAAAGAGGAATCATGGTCTATACCGCACAAGACACAAGAAACAGTGGACTGTTCAAGTACAAATACCATTAATCCTAATCATAGTGACGATTAATCTTCCACTTCAACATATTCTAATTCGAACTGAGTCTGTTATCAAATTTTATTCACAGATAAGCCAATTAAAGGATTAGAACTTAATCAGAACTTAGACCTATAACCAGAACTTAACAGTCATCAGAACATAATTTCTTAACTCGAAAAGGAATGCCCATCTTAGTAAATACTCATACAAGTTCTGAGTTATGGAC